>NW_003852396.1:50159798-50176674 GCF_000181295.1 Otolemur garnettii
AAAAAAAAAAAAAAAAAAGAAATATGGTGATGTCGGTACTTTTCCTAGGAGGGTGTGCAGGATATAATAACTCTGAGCAATTTTGCGCTAAAGAGAGCTGAGAGTCTTGCAACTTCAAGCCTCAACCCCCTCGTTTAACAGATGAGTAAATCAAAGCCTATAGAACGTGACCTATCCCAATTAGTGACAGGTACCAGACTGTGATTAATGAGGGAGGTGAGAAGGATTGACGGGAGCAATTTTAATAGGGAAAGAAGACATCAAAGACATACCATTTGTATAAGACTTTAAAGAATGGATATCAACAGGTAGAGACTGAAAGGATAATCCATTAAGAGCAACCAATAGGAATTGAAGATCAAGGTAAGAGCTCGACGAATGTGCCCACCAAATCTCATATCAATGACTTACAGGGTGTGTACTGTGTGTGTGTTGCACTTCCCAGGAGAAGGAGACTGGTTTCTATTTATCAGGAGAAATATTTGAGTAGAAACCTAAATTGAGTGAAAAATGAAGTCAGCAGATTGTATAGAAAAAAAAGCCTTTCAGAAAAATGGAATATTTAAAACAATTACTTCGAAAATAAGACCATGCTCAGTGTCATGTTTGAATAGCAAATAGGCCAGGGTGTTGGACCCAGAGATGAGAGTTAGGTGATGAATAATGTAGGCATTATGAGCTCCCTTCCTCCCCTCCCCTCCCCTCCTCTCCTCTCCTCTCCTCTTTCCTCTTCTCTCCCCTCCCCTCCTCTCCTCTCCTCTCTTCTCCTCTCCTCTCCTTTTTCTCTCTGTAATATATCAGGAAAACCTGATGATACAGGAGAGAAGAAAATTTAAGGAGCACATGATTCCATTCTGAAATGTTTCTTCGCTACTCCAGAGAGTACTTTACATACACCATCACTTTTGCTCCAATTTCATATTGAAAAAAAAACTTATCCTGTTCATTTACTGGATAAGGAAATCCACCCTCAGAGACTTTATCTTTTTGAGACAGAGTCTCACTTTGTCACCTTTGATAGAGTGCTGTCGTGTCACAACTCACAGCAACCTCAAACTCTTGGGCTCAAGCAATTCTCTTGCCTCAGCCTCCCAAGTGGCTGGGACTACAAGCACCCCCCACAACACTGTGGCTATTTTTAGAGAAGTGGTCTCGCTCTGGTTCAGGGTTTTCTCAAACCTGTGAGCTCAGGCAGTCCACCGCCTTGACTACCCAGAGTGCTAGGATTATAGGTGTGAGTCACTGCACCCAGCCAACACACTCAGAGACTTTAAGCAACTCAATCAAAATCACTTAAGTGGTATAGCTGTGAATTGAATTGTCTTCTGACAAGTAGCTCTTATTTTTTTTTTTCCTTTCTAGGCATCATTCACAGCATATAATAAGTAACATACGAGGATTAGCCACAAATTCAAAAGTTTGCTGTATATTTCTTTCTACATTTTATTATAACCGATGTGGAAATACCTGATACCAAACCCTCTGCAGTGAAAAATTGTTTTTAGGAAAATCATGAGGTTCTTTAGTGCATGAATCTTATACAATAATCCCTGTGAAGAGTTTCTGAGGAAAGACATTGAGTATATTTTTATTTTGTATCAATATAATAATAGAAATATTTTCTAAGTACCACGATATCCTTGAGAAATCAAGCACTGGTGTTAAGGGAAAATTACATCCTGAGTGATTCAATCCTTGTTCTAGACCTGGGCACAGGCTTATTATTTACTAGGAGAAAATACCAAAGTATCTCTGCAACCCTGGAGTTAAAATTGAGAAAATTTTCAGAAATAAGTCATATAGCAAGGTGAATTGTGATTATAACATGCCATTATAATGACTATGTCAGTCCAGCTACGTTTTTAGGAAATGAACATTACTTCTACCGCAGAAATAAAGGCGCTTTAACCTTTGAGAGCAAAGATAAATGAAAAGCCCCAATTGAGCCTCAATTTGGACTTGAAAATCTGTTCATTCGTCTAGGATTTCTTGAGTTGCTGGGGCTCTGACCTTTGGAATGTGAGAAATGTCCCCAATGTTCTTGAACCAGTTCTTTCCTTCAATTAAAAAAAAACCAGCTTTTACATAAAGAAGTAGTAGAGCAAAACATAAAACAAGTGTCCTTGTTTCTCTAAGCTGAGAATTTGATGTTCAGGGCTTTCTCACAGGCTGGTAGAGTTTCTGTCATCCATGAACCCGGAGGCCGCAGGAAAAGGATATAAACTTGCAAGATACCCAGACCTAAACTCAAATCTTACCCCATTTGTTTCTAGTTGTCTGATGTGTTAATATATTAATTGATTTCTCCGAGCCAATTTGTAGAAGACATCTGTCTTGCCAAAGACTTGTGAAGATGCTCTCCAGATTCTGGTACTTTATATATGCCTCTATTATAAAGTGAAATTGAAAGAAAGGTGTTTGAAGTTTGAGGAGGTGGCAGCGTCCCCACCTTGCAGCGGGGTTCCTCAACAGTTAGACTGGAGTTTGTTTCTTCAAACCTTCCAATTGTAATAACCGAGCCCCCAGCCCCTAACTCCCAGGACTAGTAAGAAATGCAACAAACCCCTTATACTTATAAAAAGAAATTCTCCTAAGCCCTTTTAGCCTCACCCCCCCACCCCCCACAAGGGAGGAGAAGTTAAGTTCTGGGAAGAAGCTCAAGAAGATAAGGGAAGGGAGGGAGGGAGAGGTGAGCCCTGGGTGAAAACGGCTGAAGTTGGTTTAAGGCCCAAGTTGTTCTCGGAAACTTACCCAATACTCCTCATTTGATGATTTGAGAGTTAACGTATCTTAAATTAGCATGTAACCCCACCCTGAATTGTGTAACTCCTTACGATGTACCCCATCTTATGATGATGAAGTAATATGTATCTTATGATGTATGAATCAATATGTACCCTCACCTTGTGATCCCCCTCTAACTGCTATGATTGGCTTCTGTATTGCGCTAGCTTGCTGACCCTGCAAAATAATGGAAAAAGGCACTTCGCCTGCCAGTTGGGTACTGAATGCCCCTGTGGTGTTCCAGCCTGGCTGCAGGTGTAATAAGTTTTATCAATTATTGCATCCAAGTGGGTTCCACCTTTTTATCTCTGAGGCGCTGTCCCATGTCACAATAATATGATGAATTAAAAATTCTCCTAGATAAATTTATTTCTCATTAACCTACATAGGATGGTGTTCTGTTACTTTCTCCTGAACCCGGTAACAGTATCAGGATTAAAGCATTTATTAGAATGGTGCATGATCCCCATAAGCACTCCACCAGTGTTACTTCTCTTGCTTCTGTCACTGGGGGAAACTGAGATAGCAGAGACTTCCTTGTGTTGTCCACCTGCATTCATCCAAGCCCTTTCCTCCTGTGTTTCACTCATCCTATGTGTTGTTCTCCTTGAACTCATAGTACAAACGATACTGAGAAATGTCTATTGAAGTGTCCAGGTTATCACCTGGTTCTATTAAAGGTTTCTGAAAGCAGCTAAAGCTTTGGCAAAGGAAAATTAGTAACATCTAAGACATTGGAGAAAGCTTTCAGAAAATGGTAAGAGGGTCTATGAGGGCACATGAGAAAGGCCATTCAGATGGGAGGCCACCCACAGTTTAAGGATGTGACTGGAATGGAAATAGACTCCTTAGAATCAGCAGGCCCGTGAGTCTACCAACAAGGTCCAAGGAGCACCCGCTGCCTTTCCTCAGATCTGCAGGCACAACGTAGTATTTAAAGTAGAAATCGGCAGATAGGAAGCCCAACTTTCAAAATGACTCGCAACCTAACTTTAGTAACGAGATGGGCCAAAACCGAGGGGCCTATCCCAGTTCTGTGTTTTTCCCAGTGTTATCCTTCTCATCTTCTAAATCTATGTTACTTGTACGGATTTTAAAATTTTACCTTTTACCTTTATTATTTAATTCAAACATATTAAGTTGAAGTGACATTTAAAACCTCTGAAAGGAACTTCTTTTGGATACAGAGTTCAGTGAATTTTGACAAATGTACACATATCTCGAAAGCACGTCCCCAAAAAGGTAAATAACATTTCCAGAAAGTTTCTTCATGTCACTTTCCAGTCATTCCATACTCCTTTACCCGTAGAGCCATAGAGGTAACTACTATTCTGATGTCCAGATCCAAAAAATATATCTCCTTTTTCTCAAATTTTATGTGGATGGAGTCATATAGCATACAGAATTTAAGTTATTTTGCTCAATGTAATGTTTTTGAGGAATATCAACGTTTTATGTGTGTGATAATATATGCACCAAATTTGTTCCTTTAGTGCTAGTGGTATTAAAAATGTACTGCGACTTATCGGTTCTTTGATGGATATTTGGGTTTCTAATTTCTGATTTCATTGTCTGTATTTCTTTGATTATGGGTCAGATTTTCCTGTTTCTTTGCATATTTTATAATTATGATTGTATTCTGGACTTTGCTCATTAAATAACTGGGGAGAGATTACAAGCCTTTGCTCTTTGGCAGTTAGCGTGAGAGGTTGTTCTCTCAGATTTTTCCTGGGGTTAAGTTGGGCTGGGCCACAGTCTTATCACCGGGAGTACATTTGTGATTAACTAGCCTCCCACCTCTGGTGTTGCCAGGCATGCCCTTTTCATCGTGCTAATATTTAAGGTTAGGATAAGGTTTCAGTTTCAAATAATTTTAATTTCCTTTGAATTCAGTTCTGGCAGGAAGTCTGAATCTGAGAACTACAAGAATATGTTGAGGGACCTGATTTCTTTCTGAATTCCTTTGCCTTTTTCATAGCAAAAGTTTGCAGAATGTATGTGTTTGCTAGGGGCAGAATTGTCAGGCTGAGTGACTACTTTTTATGTTTGAACTCCTTCCAGGGGCAAGTCTTTTCCACTGCTCACATCATAATTTCAATCTCTCTGTCTGTGCCATGTCCACTCATCTGCCAACCTACACCCAGCCCAGGAATTCTCTGCCACCAGCACAGCTGCTCAGTGACTTCCAGAATGCTTAGGTGAGCTCATTTCTCATGAGAATTTAGTTCTTCAACCTACTGGTCTATTTTTGTTATTGTTGCCTCTGTTTTAGGTATTGTTTCCAGGAAATTACTGCTAATTCCAATGTCTAAAGTTTATTCCACATATTTTCTTCTCAGAGTTTTATTGCTCCAGGTTTTATGTTTAAGTCTTTAATTCAGTTGAGTTGATTTGTGTATATGGCTGTTACAAGAGCCCATGTTTTTCCTTGGCATGTTAATGTTCAATTTTCCTAGCAGCATGTCTTAAACGAAGTATCTTCTCTATTTTTTATTCTTGATATATTTCTCAAAGATCAGTTAATTTTATAAGCATGCATATGTTTATTTCCGGGTTTTTGATTCCACCTCTTTGGTCTATATGTCTATTTTTGTTTTGTTGTTTGTTATGTTTTTTTGGAATGCCAATACCATACTATTTTTATTACTATAGCTTTCTAATGTGTTTTGAAATTAGAAAGTATGAAATCTCTAGCTTTGTTCTTACTCAAGATTGCTTCAGGTACTTGGGTTCTTTTGTAGATCCCAGTAAAGTTTAAAGCATTTTTTCTATTTCTGTAAAAAAAAAAAAAATACAATTAAGACTTTAATTGGGATTGAATCAAATCTATAAATTGCTTTGGAAGGTATAACATTTTAGAAATATCAGTTCTTTCAATACAAGAACATGGGGTGACCTCCCACTTATTTTTGCCTTTTTACATTTTTTCCTTCAATTTTCTTTCTTTTTTTTTTAGACAAGGTCTCCCTTGGTCCCCTTCTGTATAGTGCAATAACATCATAGCTCACAGCAACCTCAAAATCTTGGGCTCAAGCAATTGTCTTGCCTCAGCCTCCCACCTAGCTGGGACTACAGGTGCCCACCACAATGCCCAGCTATTTTTAGAGACAGGGTCTTGCTCTTACTCAGCCTAGTCTTAAACCTGTGAGCTCAAGCAATCTACCCACCTTCTCAGCCTCCCACTTACTAGGATTACAGGTATGAGCCACTGCACCCAGCCCCTCCTTCAATGTTTTATAGTCTTTCTACCTCCCTGATTAGATTTATTCCTAAATATTTTACTCTTCTTCTTCTTCTTTTTTTAAGAGACAGAGTCCCACTTTCTTGCCCCTGGTAGAGTGCTGTGACATCACAGCTCACAGCAACCTCCAGCTCCTGGGCTCAGGTGGTTCTTCTGCCTCAGCCTCCTGAGAAGCTGGGACAACAGGCACCTGCCACAACACCCAGCTAATTTTTGTTGCAGTTTGGCCGGGGCTGGGTTTGAACCTGCCACCCTTGGTATATGGGGCCGGCACCCTACTCACTGAGCCATAGGCGCTGCTCAATATTTTACACTTCTTGAAACCATTATGTATTTTTTTTTTACTTGTGAAGGAAACCTGGTTTTGCCATGAATAGTCTATTTATGTATTTATTATGTCAAATTAATATGGGGGTACAACGTTTTAGCTTACATTGTTCTCACTTTCAGGATAAAGCTCCAGCTATAAAAGAGCCCTACACCCATGGGATGTGTTATACATTCTCTCAGTGTACACATTAGGTGAGATCCCACCTCACGCCCTCCCTCCTTCTGCCAATCGTGCTCCCCTTCCTCTTTCCCCTTTCTACCTTCTTCTACCTCCACACTAGACTATAATTGTGTTTTACTGTTCATGTGAGCATATATTTGTTTATATATTGACTTCATATTAGTATGGAGTATATTGGATATTTATTTTTCCATTTTTGTGATGCTTTACTAAGAAGAAGGTATTTCAACTCCATCCAGGTAAATGTAAAAGATGTAAAATCTCCATCTTTTAATGGCTGAATAGTATTCCATGGTATACATATACCACAGTTTATTGATCCATTCATGGGTTGATGGCCACAAAGTTGCTTCCAAACTTGGCAATTATGAATTGAGCCACAATAAACATTCTGGTACAAATGTCTTTATGGTAAAATGATTTTTGTTCTTCTGAGTAGATACCTAGTAATGGGATTGTGGGATCAAATGGAAGGTCTACTTTTAGATCTTTGAGGATTCTCCATACTTTTTTTCAAAAAGTCTATATTAGTTGGCAATCCCACCAGCAGTGTAGAAGTGTTCCCTTCTCTCCACATCCATGCCAACATCTGTTGTTTGGGGACTTTGTTATGTGTATGTGAGCTAATCTTGCTGAGGTTAGGTGGAATCTTAGAGTTGTTTTGATTTGCATTTCTCTGATGATTAAAGATGATGAACATATTTCATGTGCTTCTTGGCCATTTATCTGTTATCCTTGGAGAAGTTTCTGTTCAAGTCTCCTGCTCATTTATAGAGGGAGTTGTTGCACTTTTCTTATTGTTGAGTTCTCTATAGATTCTAGTTATCAGGCCTTTGTCCTTGAAGCCATTATTAATGGAATTATTTTTTTATTTCCTTTTTGGATAGGACATTGCCAGCGTAAAGAAATGGAATCAGTTTTGCATGTTTATTCCTTTTCTGTGACTTTATTGAATTCACCTATTAGTTTTCTCTGGTTTTTTGTTTCTGTTTTGGAGATTTTTAGCATTTTCTAAACTATATCATCTACAAACATTGGTAGTTTTACTTGTATCTTTCTGATTTTATTTATTTATTGCCTAATTTCTGTACTAGGACTTTCAGTACTATTTTGAATAAGAGAGATGAGAGTTTGTATTCTTGCCTTGATCTCAATCTTAGAAGGAAAGCTTTCAGATTTATACCATTGAATAGGATGTTAGCTGTGGGATTTTCATAAATGGACTTTATTGTGATAAGTTCCCTCTATGCCTAATTTGTTGAAAGTTTTTAATCTATTAAAAGCTTTTTCTACATATATTGAGATGTTTATGTGATTTTTATCATTCATTCAGTTGACATGGTTTATCACATTGACTAATTTGCATGTATCAAAACACTCTTGCAACCTAGGGATGAATCCCACTTAGTTTTAGTATATGATTCCTTTCATGTTCTGTTGTATTTAGTTTGCTTGTATTTTGTTGAAGATTTTTTTGAATCTATGTTAATGAAGACTACTGGTTGGTAGTTTTCTTTTCTTATGGTGTCTTTGTCTAGTTTTGGTCACATGGCAATTCTGGCCTCATGGAATGATTTTGGAATTGTTTTCCCTTGCTGTGCTTTTCTTGTTGCCATAGCATGAAGACCTTCTTTGGCCTTCTATTCATTCATATACCTATTTAATTACATTTGTTTTAATTTAATTTATTTTTATGACTGCATTGTTTTTAATAGATCAGACAAGAAAATCATGAAGAAAAAAGAAAATAAAAGGAATACAGAAGGAAGGAAGAAGAATGAAGGAATGGAGAAAAAAAGGAAGGAGGGAAGAGAAAAAAAAAGAAGAGAGGGATGGAGGGAATATAAGCTCCATGGGGGCAGAGATTTTTGTCTATTTTTGTTCACTGCTTTGTCTAAGTCCCAAGAACTCATATAGTATTTACTCAATAAGGAGTTGCTTAAAAGATTTATAAATAAGGGCATGGATAAATTATGGATTAGGCATGAATACTTAATAATTTTCAGGTTCACCATGAAACAATTGATGGGAATACATTATGGAGCAATTCTTCACTTATTTATCAATAAATGAAGCTTTATTCCCCATTCTCTTCCACTAGTTAAAAGCAAATGAAAAAAAAAAAAAGCATGGCTATGTGAATGATTTTAGAATAGGCAGAACTATTCTAATTCTGGTTGTATTCACTAGTTGAATAATCATTTGAATAGTAATTGCCCCCATGTAGAGTTTAAGTGATGGAAGGTGGGTAAGACTAGAAATAACTTTTGTCCTCATCTTCAATAGCTGAGAACAATCCGTGCGATGTTATGGACACCCAGCAAAGATATGCTGAATTTATTAATGAAACTGCTATGAGCCAGTTACTGAAATACGTTTTCTTCTACAATAACCTTATGAATGAAATGTTTTGTAATGAATGTTATGGATGAAGTAATTGAAGAGATTATATAGCTTGCCTCATGTCTCAGAGCTATTCAAGTAGAAGGGCAAGATTCAATCTATGTCCCTCTGACTCACAGACATACATTTTGACTTTTTACTTTGCTGTCTTCCTAATTAAAATAATAATTATTGAGATTCAATTAATCTACCTCAACAGTGATGTGACTTTTCTTACATGGATCACTTATTTCTATAATAGTTAAAATAAGTGACCATTAATCAACAATCTTTTCATGTGCTGTACATTTACATTTTGATTTATATCTTTTGAACAGATCACATGCTTGCTTTTTTTTTAACTTAAAAAAAATTTTTTTTTGTAGTTTTTGGCCAGTGCTGGGTTTGAAGTTTGAACCCGCCACCTCCTGCATATGGGGCCGGTGCCCTACTCCTTAGAGCCACAGGTGCTGCCCTGTCATATGCTCACTTTTGATAGAGACAGTCTTATGATTCTCTAGAACTCTGCAGGTTCTCAGATAACTAGATAGCTACAAAAGAATCAGCTGTAAAGTAGATCCTGTTTCCTGCTTGTAAATAAAGTTTAATGGAAACATAGTCAAACATATTTGTTTGTATGCTATCTATTACTTCTTTTCTGTTCCTGTAGCCTAGCAGAGCAATTGCAACACAGACCTTCTGATCCATAAACCCTAAAATGTTTGATATTTAGCCTTTTACTGAATAAGTTTGATCCCGAGAGTAATAGAAAAATCTTAAATTTGAAGTAAAAAAGACATAATTTCAAATCCTTCCTACTTATCAATGAGATTGAAGGAGCTTGGGGTCACCAGATGAGGGAGTCTTGGCCTGAGGAATGAAGAGGTCTGACATGGAGTCTGTGTTGGGGGACTGAGGAACTCTGGGAGGAGCCCTCCCAAGTAAACTTTGGGTCCCTATTTATGTCATAAAACAAGAAGAAGTAGACAAAAGCTGCTTGTCTAACATAGCACTGATTAGGGAGGACATGGAGAAGGTCAAACGAAATGTCTCCACCTTTGTTTTTGCAAAACCACAGACCATCAAGAAAACTCTGGAATCTAGAGAATCTTTACCATAATTATTATGGCCATAACTCACATATACATTTTCTCTTGAAGGCCAGTTTTCTGATCTCCTGTAGGCACACAACTTCCTTGCCATTCTTATGATTCTCCAAGTCTCTCAAGCAGAAGCAAGTTTAATGCTAAAGATCAGGGCTCAGTTTCCCCTACAGAGATCTGTGATCATAGACAATTAACCCCACCTGAAGTTTTATAGGATTTTCTAAAACGAGTGAGCTAGTGTATCTAAAGAACTTGTTAAATAATAGAAACTTAGAAACATCTTGCTATTTCTACTACTGTTATCTTAGTGCGGCTGATGTAACACTAATTTGGATTGCTTACCAGTTACCCAGATAGGTCTAAGAGCTTTGAATACATAATCTCATTTACTCAAAGAGCCTTTGTGGTAGACACTGTTATGTTTTTTTCCATATATATTAGATAGGCAAAGTAATTCGTCTATGATCACAAAACAAGTCAAAGAGCAGGGATTCTAAAGTGTAGGAGGCAAGATGGCAGTTGTGGCAAGAGCATTGCTTTTTAAGATCCCTAAATCTTTTCACAA
The DNA here is from genome assembly GCF_000181295.1 of Otolemur garnettii. Lineage (NCBI taxonomy): Eukaryota > Metazoa > Chordata > Mammalia > Primates > Galagidae > Otolemur > Otolemur garnettii. Next base: position 50,170,388 of record NW_003852396.1, read on the forward strand.
AAACAGAGCTATTAGGGGAGCCAAAGATAAAAGTGATAGACAACATTTCTGGCAACACAAATCTGTGCAATTTGAGTTCTCCAGAGGCATATGTTGAGATTGGAGTTGAGTACAGGATGTCCACTAATGATTGACACCTGTGAAAAGAATGAGTAGAATTATAATTGAGCAAAGAGAGAAGCTGAATTTCAATAAAGGCCAGATGAAGCCTTGGTCACCTGAGTGTGGGTTCTAAAATGAATCTTGCCAATTAAAGTTGACTCACTGTGAACAACTATAGCAGTCTGTAGGCATGTACTGCTCTAGGTAAGTTGTGCTTGGGGGCTCATCCACTCTCAGAAATTGAAGGGGAGGAGCTGACAGCTGAAGGCTGCATGCTGGCCAAAGGCCCAAGAGCTGGGAACAGGTCCTCCTTTAAAGGGAATTCTGAGTGACACACTTCACATTTCCCATAGTCCAACTTTGCACTGTTGAGCTCTATCTTTCCACATGCCTTGGGGAGTCAAATCCACAGATATAGCAACTTATCTTCATCCAGAAGTGGTCTGAGCCCTTTGTCACCACCTCCTTCTCAGGCTGGGTTTCTTTTGCCAGTGCATAATCAAAATTGAGCAAGGGGATACCAAAAGACAACCAAATAGACTACCTGAGTTCCTCACGTGTTCACCCTTGCATTGATTGTAAGGCAATAATCCAACTCTCTTAATGGTCAAGGCCAATTACCCCTGTCAAAAGACAGCTCTTGTCTGCTTATCCTGGATCACAAGGGACCCAAAAGTCTAGGCAGAAGCCTTAGCTTATAATTCTGTAGGATTCTCGTGCCCTATGACTCCTTTGGAAATCAGAGCTTCTTGAGATTCTATAGTTGCAGGGATAAATTCGTAATGATGCTGGTAAAGTAAAGCACATAAATAAATATGAAAGGAATTAAATCAAAATAGCATCATCAAACTAGCTTCCAGTTTGGTATTAGTTGCTATAAGGCAAATAGAGATCTATAAGGACAAAAATCCCATAAACATGACAAGAGTCTGTACTTTAAAGAATCTTCTCTGAAGTTTTGAAGAGGTAGTGCCACATCAAAATAGATTTATTCTATAAAACTAAGAAGTTAAGATAAATGGCCACTTTTTGAGAAGTTACTATTATATATACTCTTATCACTATAATGCCATTCCACTATCTACACCAGCGGTTCTCAACCTGTGGGTCGCAACCCACAAGAACTGTATTAAAGGGTTGCGGCATTAAGAAGGTTGAGAACCACTGATCTACACCTACAGTTTCTGTTCAATTTGAGATGAATTTTAATATATGAAATTAGATTATTAGTTATCTATTTCTGTATACATAGAAATATAGGAAATGATATATACATGTGTAGATGTATGTATAAGAAATTTTAATCATATAGGAAAAGCAGGTGTTTCAGTACCAAAAAAAAAAATATGAAGATCTGGACACATGGCATTTTTTCCTACTGCCCAGCTCCCAATCATATTTCTGATCAGTTACTCACAATACTTGGAAGAAATATCATGACAAGACTGCTTAGAGTCAGAGATGAACTCATTCTATATACAAGAAATTACTAAATGTTGTATCCATAGAAACACTGAAGAAATTCACTAGGGCCTGATCCATGACTTCCCCTCCCAAGGCAGGAATAGGTCTAAGAATTATGTGGTAGAAGGCCATGGCACAACTATAGTTATATCATGTACATAGGGAGGAGTACAGACTCAAGTTGAGAGCAGATTTTGGTGCTTCTCCATTTCACCCATCTCTTGGATTGCACCTTGCTTGGCTTACCAACATTATTGGGATGTTGCCAGTTGCCTGGGAAAGCAGTTGAGTTTTGTTTTCGGTACAGTCACACTGAGCAAAATAGGGACCAGTGTTAAGGCCTCCTATGAGAATTCTTCACATTATTCTATTCCTGCAGCTGCTGGTCTTCACATTCATAATTAACTAACTGTCCCCCTTTGATCTAAATCTGGCATGTGAAATTTTAGCAGACTCCTATACAAGAAAAAAATTCAGCTTCTAGTTTGCTATTAGTTGCTGTAAGGCAAAGAGAGATCTGTGAAGAGAAAATTCCATAAATACGATCAGAGTCTTACTTCAAAGAATATTCTCTGAAGTGTCAAAGAGGTAGTGTTACATCAAAATAGATTTATTCCATCAAATTAAAAAGTTAAGACAAATTTAAAAAGAAGCTATTTAGAAAATACAGCCATTTAGCTAGGTATAGAATTGTGGGGTCACATGTGTTTTTTTCTTCATAGGTTTGTAAATGGAATTCCTTTGTCTTCAGATTATGCTGCATGGAGAAAATTTGAGTTTCATTTAACATTAACCAAATTGATTTTTTCTTGGAGTTTTATTTTATTTTATTTTTTGCAGTTTTTGGCCAGGTCCAGATTGAACTCGCCATCTCCGGTATATGAAGCCAGTGTCCTGCTCCTTGAGCACACAGGTGCTGCCCTTTCTTGGAGTTTTAGAGGATTCTTTTTATCTTCAGAGTTGAAACTTTATATTCAATCAAGCTGTATCAAGAAATATATCTATTTTCTTTTTTTGTTTTTTTTAACAGAATATAAATCTCCACTTAATTTAATTTTATTATTTATATTTTTATTTATTGATTTGAGACACAGCCTCATTCCATTGCCCCCATGCTAAAGTGCTATGGCATCGTAGCTCACAGCAACCTCAATTCTCTGAGCTCAAGCGATCCTCTTGCCTCAGTCTCTTAAATAGCTGGGTCTACAGGTGCCTGCTACCTGGCTAGTTTTCCTGTGTTTAGTAGAGATGGGGTGTTGCTATTGCTCAGGCTGGTCTCCTCCTGAGCTCAAGCAATCCACCCACCTCAGCTTCCCAGAGTGCTAGGAGTATAGGCATGAGCCCCTGCGCCGGACTAAATCTCCACTTTCAGACTGAAGATAATGCTACTGTGAAATAATGTGAGTATTGTTCTTATAAACTATAAATCTCATAGCTAATAATAAAAGCTTAGAAGGTATCCTAGTAAAATGACACGGAATAATCACTTTTTATAAACTCCTAGGGGTTTGAAAAAGTAAAGGAAGATGTGAAACAAGTCAGGAGCAGACTAAATTATCTTTCTTCTCTAATAACTTTTCTAGAGTAACAAAAGTGTTATTACTTGTAGGTTAATTGTCTTCTTCTAAAGTCAGTAAAACCAACAGGGGGAAAATAATAATATTTTCAATATCATGACTGAAATAAAATCTACATTTCAAAACAGAAACAAACTAAACTGTCTTTACTATTCAGAAGCAATCTAGAGTTAACAGAAATAATATTGATAATCCCAATAATAGTACAGAGGAATCCAAATAATGGTAAATTGAAACATGTAAGAATTGTATTTTGAAAACTAAAACTAAAAGGTGTAATGACAGACTTGTACGAAAGGAAAGCAATCATCTCAGGAAAGAACCTACGATTACAAAATGTAAAAGTATTTTCAAGTTAATTTTTAAATGTATTTACACTTAATAAATTAATAAAAAAACTATGCTTCTGGAAAATTGTATAAGTTAAATATTTTCTCACACCAAAGTCAATTTAATTCAAGTATAATTGGAATTTGTTCTGTTTTGTTTTGAGGGCATGAAAATACTTTTAATTTCTCTTGGATGATTAAGCATACAAAAACACTTTTGGCACTTTTAAAAGGAAGAATTATAATTGGATTCTTGACTCGCCAGATTTTAAAACACATTAGAAGGGAAGTAATCAAAAGTGCAATACAGACAGGAAAATAGTGAGCGAATCCCTTAATAGCAAAGAAGACTGTTTCCCTCGGTTCCTTTCTCTCTATAAATATTTAATGAATTACTTCTAATTTATAAAAATCACTTTGAGAAGGCAGAAAAATTGATAACATATTTAGAAAATAAAAAGAAAAAATACAGTGTTTCTTTAAAGTAAGGCAACAAAAATTGTAGATACATCGTTTAAAGCAGCACTTCTCCAATTGTGGTTGCTTGAAACCTGAAAGTCTCTGAGATTCTTTCAGGGATCCATGACATTTTTAAAAACACTATAATGATAAAGATTGTAGATTTTTTCACTAAGCTGATGTTTGTACCGTTGGTATAAAAGCCAGAGCAGGCAAGACTGCTGAGGTGCTAATTGTACACGTATTCCATGTATTCTTCATCATCATGTGCTAGCAGGAAATAAAAAGCCAGTTTAACCTAAAAATGTCCTTGATGAAGCCATAAAAGTTATTAATTTTATTTGATCTTGACCTTTTAAAAAAGACTTTTTAATATTCTATGTGACAAAGTGGGGGGAAAAGCATAAAATATTCTTCCCAGTGTGGAAGTAGAATGGAGGTTTTGAAAATAATTATGCCTGTGATTGAGTTAAGAGCAGAACTAGCTGCTATTTATTTATTTATTTTGAGACAGAGTCTCACTATGTCACCCTCAGTAGAGTATGTGGTGTCACAGCTCACAGCAACCTCAAACTCTTGGGCTTAGCGATTCTCTTGCCATAGCCTCCCAAGTAGCTGGGACTACAGGCGCCTGCCACAATGCCCGGCTATTTTTTTGTTGCAATTGTCATTGTTGTTTAGCTGGCCCATGCCAGGTTTGAAACCACCAGCCTCAGTGCATGTGGCTGGTGCCATAACCAGTGTGCTATGAGTGCTGAGCCTAGAACTAGCTGCTTTTTTAATGAAAACTTCATTTTTACTTGTGCGAACAACTGATAGACAAACTGACTTATGAATAAAGTGAGTGAGTTACACCAAGGGAAACATCTAGCTATGTGTTTTAACCAGTGATATTATTTTAGCTTTCAAGCAAAAATTAGAATTTTGGAAAACTTGTATCCACCATCATGGACTTGACAGTGTTCAAATAACTAAAGATTTTTCTCATGAGATCAATGGCAATAATAGTGAATGTGACTTTTTGATATTGTATAATTAAGTGTGTCAAAATTTGTAAGATCTTCATAGTCAGTGATTAATATTTTCCAAGTGAGTAATGCATTATGTTTCAGAATCATGCATGAGTAAATCACCCATTCAAAGTACAAGAAAGATTAATAGATTTTTTTGTAACAGAATATGAAAAGTTAATTGATATGGTTTTAGATTCCACATTGCAATTGACATTTAAGAAATGAACTTGCCAAGTTTTTCTGTAGCATAAAAGAAAAATATAACATTTTCAGAAAGGACCATGAAAATATACTTTTCCAACTACATTTTTGTGAGACCAGATGTTTCCACTTACTTTGACCAAAATACCCTATTGCCACAGACTGAACGCAGAATTAGGATGTGAAGTCCAGTTGCCAGGTATTAAGTTATTTTGAAGTGATTTGCAAGAATGTAAAGCAATATTATTTTCTCAATTTTTTCGTTTTAAAAATGAGCAATTTTCTTTAAGTATCAATTATTTTAACAAGCAGTAAGTTATTATTGTTATCAAATAACACATTTAAAATAATTTCAGACTATTTTAAAATGTCTAAACCTTCCATTTCTAATGCAATGTAGATGGCAAGACATAAGGCATGTAGTCAAAGCCTCTCTGAAATCCTCAATAGCATTTAAATTGCAAAATGAGCCTAATAACAAAATACTTCAGAATTATTGGCTTAAAACACTCCATTTTAAAAATAAATCATGAAACACTTGAAAAGATCAATAATTATTTAGCTTCTCTCTGTATGGAGAATTCTGGATGCACACAAGCAATGCAGTAACTATCCAGGAAAATACTCAGTAGCACTTACAACAAAAAAAGTGAGATGCCTGTGCCTAAGAAAATATCTTTAAATGTTTTGAATGATAATAAAAAACAAATGATGTGTTATTTGTCAAAGGTTTACTTAAGAGTAATATTTAACACATAAAGACTATATATTCATATATTCATATATATAGTCTTTATATATATCAACTAAACCAAGTGAAGATGTATGATCATGGAATGAAAATAAGTAAAGAATAGATAAGAGAAATATAAATCAAATAATATGAATAAGAACACTCAGATCCGTTTTCTCACGCTTTCCAAATCTTGCTTGTAATCCAAAAAATGCCATGTGGGTAACAAGATTCTGATTTGCCTAATAAATTAGTTATTTGGAAAAAAAGGACAACATTTACTTTCAGTAAAGAAATATGTCTTAGGGTGGCGCCTGTGGCTCAAAGGAGTAAGGCACAAGTTCCATATGCTGGAGGTGGGGGGGTTCAAATCCAGCCCTGGCCAAAAACTGCAAAAAAAAAAAAAAAA
>NW_003852396.1:50176694-50198484 GCF_000181295.1 Otolemur garnettii
GCACTCTACCCAGGGGGACAGCTTGAGGCTCTGTCTCAAAAAAAAAAAAAAGAAAGGTTGAGAACCACTGGGATAGAGAAAAAAGTTTTCCTCCCTGACACACCAAACTGTACTAGTGGTCATTGTAGTCTTCATTGCTATGTAATTGGAATTTAAAAACATTTCACTAATGAATGATCTTGGTGGAGCAGTAAAATATTAGCTTTACTAACTCTCAATCTATGAATAGTATATATCTCTGTCTTTTTAATATTTTGTGTGACAAAGGAGAAGTTATGCATAAATCACTTCTGCTGCTTACCAACAGATAATGGTTATTTTAAGGAAAAGTGCTCGTGTGATTGCCAGCCAAATTACTTTGTTTTATTTCATTGAACACTGTTTTTACTTAAAAGAAAGACTGACAGGCAGCGCCTGTGGCTCAAAGGAGTAGGGTGCTGGCCTCATATGCTGAAGGTTGCAGGTTCAAACCCAGCTCCAGCCAAAAACTACAAAAAAAAAAAAAAAAAAAGAAAGAAAGAAATATGGCTTAAAATGTGTCAGATGTTATTTTTGAGAATGTAGAGCTATGCAATGTTCATCAAAGGCAGTTTGGTACATTTCTGAAAAATAACAAGGTTGACAAACCTCTAGTAAGACTGAATAAGAGAAAAGAAGACACAAATTTGCAATATTAAGACTGAAATAGAGTATGTCACTTCAGGCTGTGAAGATGTCCAAAAGATAGGAAGGATCAAAAGAGAGGAAAAATAAATTTGACAAGTGAGATGAAACTGACCAAAGCTTAAAAAACATAAGCTACCATAAGTGAACCAAAATGAAGATAATTTAAGTGGCCCTATAACTATTAGGTGAATTATATTCATACATTTTGAAAATCTTGGAAAAAAGAGATCTTGAAGCCCAGATGGTTACACTGGGCTTCAAGTTGGTTACTTCTAATAAACTTGAAGTAAACAAATAACATAAATTCTTCACGATTTCTTCTAGTTTCTAGAAGAAAAGGAAACATCATTTGTATTTTATTTTGTGAAGCTACTATTTCTTTAAAACCAAAAGTAAAGACAGTACAACAAGACAAAAATACAGAATGATATCCCTCACAAATATATATGCAAAAGTTACGAAAGTATTAGTGCATAGAGTTTAGCAATATATAAAACAAATGCATACTATTACTCAGTGGAGTTTATTACACAGATGTAGGTTTGGTTACATAGATGAAAATCAATCAATGTCATACATTGTGTTAGATATTAACGAGAGTAAAGAAAAAATCATATGATCCTATCAGACAAGGCAGAAAAAGCATTAGACAAAACTCAAAAGTGATTCATGATGAGAAAGAAAAAAGATTTCTGAAAACTAAAAATACGACTTCCTCTATTGATAATGAGCACCCATGGCTAACAGTGTAGAGGATAAAATGATTTCTCTATAATATCTGAAAAGGGTATGGATGTCCACTCAAACCACTGTTACCCTATAAATGTTGATGTCTGAATGTTCTAGGCTGTGCAAAAAGGTAATACAAGGGTGGGCGGGGGAGAAAGTATTAATTTCAAAGAGGAGAAAATGAACTGTCCTTATTTGTAGATGATAAGATTGCTTATATTTTAAATCCCAAGGCATCTCCAAAAACTTTCTAGAACTAATAAGTATATTCTGCAATGTCCATGTATAATACAAGACAAACAAGTAAAATCAATCGGCATTTCTGCATACTGGCAATGAACATTTGGATACAAAAATTAAAAATAGAATTGCTCAAAAGCTACAAAACTAACAATACCACATTTATAAGACTTGGATGCTTAAAACTACAAAATGTTAATGAGAAAAATCAAATTAGGTCTAAATAATTTGAGAGGTAGACCAGGTTTATGGATGGAAAAAGTCAACCTGTTAAAGACATCAAATCACCCCTAAACTGACATACAGGTGTAGTTCAATTACTGTCAAGATCCTAGAAAGATGGTTGTAAATATAGATAATATAATTTTTAAATTTATATGAAAATAAGATGAAATGGAATAGCTAAAACTAATTTTCTAAAAGAAGAAAAAGTAGAAGAAATCAGCCAATGGATTTCAGTAATTATTATATTAGCTATAACAATCAAGATTGGGTGGTATTGACTGAAGGTTAGACACACAGGTCAGTGGAACAGAAGAGGAAATCCAAAATTAGACTTTCACATATCTACTCACTATTTTTGGCAAAGATGCTTAACAACTCCACAGAGAAAGATTGTTAGTTCAACAAATGGTGTTGGAGCAACTGACCATGCATGGGGATCAAAGCCACCCTCAACCTAAATCCACTACTTATACTGGAAAACTTACAGGAAAAAAATACAGCCGATAACTATGAGGAACTAAGGCTATACACAGTTTTCTAAGATTTGACACCAAAATTATCCATCTGTAAAAGAAATAACTGATATGTTTAACTTTATAAATTAAAAAAAAAGTTATGTGAAAGACCCTACTAAGATTAAAAATACAAGCTATAGTCTGGGAGAAAATATTTCCAAACCACACACATAACAAAGAACTAGAATCTCAAATGTGTGTCTGATACACACACTACTCAAAATTTGACCGTAAAAAAGTACAAACAGCAATCCGAGTGTTTGCCAAAGGGCAAATGACTTGAAGAAACATTTCACAGAACACAGAAAGATGGAAAACACGCACATATACACACACAGAAACCACCCACTTTATTCACCTTTAGAGAAAGACAAGTTCAAAAGATAATAAGATATCTCCATATAGGTTTCACAATAAGTTTTAAAAAGTTTTAAAACTTTTAAAAAACAGTGACAGTGACAAATATTAGTGAGGATTTAGAGAAACCAGATCACTCATATGTTGCTGACAGAAATGAAAAACGGTACAACCACTCTGAAAAACAGTTTGGTGACTTCTTAAAAAACTAAACACACAGCTACCACCCAACCAACAGTGATCGTGATTCGGGGCATTTACCCAGAAAAATGTGGTCTTATGTTCACACAAAACATGTTACACAAGAAAAATGTGTTACACAAGTAAGTATTCAAAGCTTTATTCACAACAGTCCCAAACTAGAAATAAGCTAGATGCCCGTCACAGGTGAATGGTTAAAAAAAGGAAAGGAAAGGAAAAAGAAAAAGGAAAACGTTTGGTATTCCTAACCTACCCCAGGAATTTCGAGCAGTGAGACTACTTTGTTAGAACACTATCAAGGTTCTAAAGTATATGCCATACTTTATTTGTTAAAACCCACAGAATGTAAAACACCAAGAATGAACTATGGACTTTGAGTGATGATAATATGCCATGTAACTTCAGAGATTGTGAGACCCATAGCATTTTGGTGCCGGCTGTTGATAGTAGGGGTGGCCATGCCTATGGAGAGAAAGGGGGGTATGGGAAATGTCTATACTTTCTGCTCAATTGTTCTGTAAACTTAAAATTGCTTTGGAAATAAAATTCATTAAAAATTAATTAACATTAAAAATAAATGAAAAGTAAACATCAAAAGCATGACAAAGTGCCACAAAATGAGAATACTTTTAACAATAAAGGGGAAAAGAATGAACTTTTATGCCTAAATATAAATAATGATTTCCTCTGAATTGACAGGAATATGGATTATTTTGTTCTTCTTTACAATTGTAGGTGCTTTCTGAAGTTTCTGAAATGAGCCCGTGCAATCTGAATCAGAATATCAGATATTAAGAATGTCATTTGTGCCATGCACTAATGTAAGTGATTAATATGCAGGCATTAAATAACATCATATTTGTTTAGTACATAATACATGCTATACGAGCACTATTACATAATTATCTTATTTTTTCACAAAACCTTTACAAGGCTGAAAATGTTATTACTTATTTTATAAATGAGAATAAGTAAGGCATAAGAGACAATCCTGTGCTAACCTCAGAATTCAGAGCTAGGCAGTTAGCTTTAATTCTGTATTCTTCACCACCAAAAAGTTAATGACCCAAGTTGTGCCCTCTAATTCATTCCTAATGTTTACCTATTTGATGGTATTATCTCATCCCCAGCTTTTTTGTTTATTTGCTTTAGCACAATTTATTATTTTTTCATAGAGGAAGGGGATCAAAGATATTTGCTCTTTCTTCACTAGTATGGGCAGATATGATGGCACCAAGAGTCAACAAAAAGTTGAAATGGCAGAAATCAGTAAAAAGTAAAGTTCCTTTCCTCCAAGATCATGGTGCTGCCTCCTTCAGAGTAACGGGAGAGTGAGGTAGAGACTAAAAAATCTGTACTGCTCTGTTTTACAGCTTTGTTTTAATACGAGTGTCCTCGTTTTTTTTTTTTTTTTTAACCTCATCACATTTCCCAATTTATAAAATTGGTAACTAAAAACTTTCCTATTAATCACAAAGAATTAACACTCATCTGCTATTCTTTAAAAACTCTTAATAGTTGTTGTCTAAATGCTATTAGCCTACGACCTTTTACTTACTGCTATGGTATGATTGTATTTCCCAAAATTTATGTGTTGCAAAACTTAATACCCAATGCAACAGTGTTGGGTGGTGGAGCCATAATAGGAGGTGTTTGGAAATGAATTAATGCCACTATGGAGAGGGCTTGCAGGAGTGGGTTCTCTCTCTGTGTTCTACCTTTCTGCCTTAGGAAGACACAGTGTTTGACCATTTCTGGCTTTTCCGTCTTCCGCCATCTGAGGATGCAGCAAGAATACTCTCAGAAGATGCTGATGACCTGACTTTGGGCTTCCAATCTCCACAGCTGTCAGAGAACAAATCCCTATTTTTTATAAATTACTCACTACATAGTATTCTGTGAGATAAGTACAAAAATGGACCAAGATACTACTCTGAATTATTATAGACAAAGGAAGTCATATCTCCATTAGGGCTGAATCAATTATTTCACAACCTAGAAGAGATTAATACTTATAAGCATATTGTATCCGATTTCATTACTCTTGAATACATTACAGAGAATAATATTTGAGGTTATAATCAAAGCCATTTCAACATTTCTGTGCCAGACTATCAAGACGAACTAATCAAGAGTATTGTAAAAATTTTATAGTAAGTATGGGCCCACCATTGCAGTCAATAAGAGATTATAATAGCAAGATAATTAAAGTAGCAATAGAAATGATTGCCAATATTCACTGAGGTACCTTATGCCCTGACAATCAAAGCAGCATGCAAATGGAACAAGCACAGATTTTGCATATCGATAGGCAATGGTTTAAACCTTTATTCTATCACTGAAGAATAGTAAGTAGTAAATTACAGATTGATGACCTGACAGATCTGTTTTTCCCCGTTTCCTGTGATGTGCATTTTCCAAAATCTTCACTGAAGTATACTAGAGGGTCCAAGTTGATGTTCTGTATGTATATGTGTGTGTGTGTATACCCAAACATGTACATATCTCCATGAAGTCATCACTACAGGAAATATAATCAACATACTCATCACCGCCCCCAAATTTATTCTCACGCTTTTTAATCCATCCCTCTGATTCTTTCTTTCTACTTCCTCATACCCAAATGAAGACAGATCTTTCTATCACTATACACTACTTCGCATTTTTTAGAGTTTTATATAAATAAGTTTGTACAGTATGTATTTTTTGTTGAACTTTTCCATTCAGCATAACTATTTTAGATCTGTGTTGTTGTACGTATTCATAGTTCATTTCCATCACTCCGTATATAGTTCTTTATATTCATTTACCAAAATTGGTTTACTCATTCACCTGTTAGTAGACACTTCATTGTTTCCAATGTCTGGCTATTACAAATAAAGCCACTAGGGATATTTTTGTTCAGTTTCCTCTCTTTCAGATAACTACCTAAAAGTGGAATGGCAAGATCATATGGTGGGTGCGTTTTTTTGGTATTGTTTTGTTTTGAGACAAAATCTCACTTTATCACCCTCGGTAGAGTGCTATAGCATCATAGCTCACAGTAACCTCAAACTCTTAGGCTCAAGCAATCCTCCTGCCTCAGCCTCCCAAGTAGCTGGGGCTATGGATGACCACTACAATGTCCAGCTATTTTTCAAGACAAAGTCTCACTCTGGCTCAGGCTGGTCTAGAACCCATCAGCTTAGGCAATCCACCCACATTGGCTTCCCAAGTGCTGGGATTACAGGCATAAGCCACCGTGCCCAGCTGTTTGGTGAGTTTTAAGAAATTATCAACTAGCTTTCAAACTTTTATGAGATATGAAATTCTCACTGAGGATGTATGAGAATTCCAGTTGTTCCACATCCTAGTCAATGGTTGGTATGGGTAGTCTTCTTCATTTCAAACAATCTTGTAAGTGTGTAGTGGGGCTTCACTGTGTTTTATTTTACATTTCTGTAATAACTAAATGGATGGTGAACATCTTTTCATCTGCTTGCTAACCATCCATATGTCTTCTTTTAAGATATGTCTATTCATATTCTGACCGTTTTTAATTGGGTCACTTTTTTATTACTGAACTTTGGAAGTTTTTAATGTTTTCACAGTATGGGTTTTTGTTTTTAATTAGGTAAGTGACTTTCAAATTTTTCTCTGAGTATTGGCTTATTTTATCATTTTCTTAAGACACTATCTTGAAGAGTGGATTTTTTTTTTCCCCCCAGGGCCAGGTTTGAAACCTCCACCTCCAGTATATGGGGCCGGCACCCTACTCCTTTGAACCGCAGGTGCCGCCCAAGAACAGAAGTTTTCAATGAGTGAATTTTATTGTGCATAACTAATGCCTTAATAAACAAAAGGGAAGTGCACTGATATAAAAGATATAACAAAATATTGTAGAAATAAAAGAAAGCCCTAATCTGCCTTCTCCCTCATGTCCATGTTCAAATACTTGGCCTGCTATGTTATTCTTAATGTCAGTCACAAACATTGTCTCAACTACTCTATCCTTTGTGAGGATGAAATTTCTCTCACATTATCCATGACAGGCCCTGAGAAGATTCTTCTTGAATCTTAATCAGTGGCCATGCTCTGCTAACAAATCACTATTATTGCCTACCTTTCTATCTCTGGAGGTCCCTACTCATTTTCCTCTTGAAAACTAACTTATTTGGGATGTTTCTAAGCAGAAACAGGGCCTAGCTGCATTATGGACTTCCCCCTTCCTTCCCTGTCCCCCTCATTTCTTTCCTTCCTTCTGCCTTTTCTTTCTTAAGTAATGATCTGAAGGTCTGATGTGGGCAAGGAAGTGTGATAAGCACTGTGAATCCAAGAGTAGATTAATGTCTACGTCCTCCCTGCTTTCACTAAAGGGAGTGAAGAGAAAATTTTTTAAATAGCAAAATAATCTGAGTTAAGTGGAAATTACAGTTTGCTAAGTTACCATAGCAAGAGAGAATAGGATACTGACTGCCCTAAATGAATAATAGGATAATTCTTCTCTCTTGGAGAATTATTCTATTTTGTCACCTGCAGCAAGAATTAGGGTGATTGACATTATTTTCACCTTTATATGAAGTTGCCTCTGTCCTCATGTTCCCACCTCATCCTTAGGATGAATTCATATCGTATCCTTGACCATGACCTTTATACCTTAACTTGCCCTACAAACTTCTGAATCCTGAACTGCCTACTAGTTCCCCTAGATGACAAGAAGGACTTTCTGGGTCAGCTTTCCTTACCAGTACTTAACTTGATACAACACATAGTTCAGTTCCCTAAATTAGGGCCCTAAATCAAGTCCATGGTTTTTATTGTTCTACCTGCAGTTTTAATTTAGGACAAAAAAATAGCTAGAGGTGAGAGGACACATTTAATTAAATATTGCAAGCAGCCAATGAATGTATACAAAAGCATCACCCAAGGGGTATAGATTTTTATAATGAGCTTCTGCCTTTGACTTTCTCTGACTTCCAACCCTATTTGAACTTCTGTTCTGAAAAGCCAGAATGCTTTTCTCTTTTACTTTCAATTTTACAATAGGCTTTCGTGGGAGAGCTGAGTTGGTCCCGCTTGCTGTTAGCACAGCAGGGTCCATCCTCATGATGCTTCAAATCTCACTGTTATCCTGAACTGCTAGAACAATTCTTGACAATTTTAATGAGACTTAGCACTCCAGTCCTGATGTCAAAGTGAAGCTTTTTCTACAGAGTCCATGTGGTATCTCAGTAAAGAACTTAATTCTAGCTATCTTGTCAATATAAAAAAAAAATTCTTATAGCCTAAGTGATGACCTCAAATTTACTTTGGGAATTAACCCAAATGAGGTAAACTTGGCTATGTTTTCTATTGCCTACCAGGGACAAATTAGGGATTGTTGGGAAGACGACTTTGTGATGTCCTTCATTTCTGGAGGGGACACCTATTCTCTTCTTATCTGTACCTCAATAGATGTATTTCTACAAACATACTCTGTGATAGTAAATATTAAAACTTCCTCACATATGTAATACTTGCCTAGAATACAGATGAATTAAATTTGGGGAACTTGAGCCTATTTCTTTCATCTCTATTTTCCTTCATCTACACTATCGGGCTCCCTGTGTGCATTTATGGCTTAGCAAAATGTCGTATTTTGAGGTTTCATTGTGCTGTTTCGGTCCATACTGTCCCTGGTTTGCTCCAGCATGGTAGATTGGCTACAATTTGTACTGAGATGCTTCAGCCTTGTAACTTAGTCTTCATTACGGGGCTCAAAGCAGTATAGTCTCAAATCTGCAGTTCAAAGTATGAACGACTATCAATTTAATTTTGAGAAACTTTGATGGGAATATTCATGCCTGTCCTACATAATTAAAATAGTTGCCATTTTAACTACGTGTTTTATTTCCTAGTGGACTTTTAAACAAAGTTTCTTGAAACGCCCCGCATCTGCACATTCCCAGCGGGAGGACAGTTGCGCATGGTACTGTTGTTAAAAATGAATTCTTTCTAGCTATAACTGAATTTGAGACACTCTTTTCGGTCCCTTTTGAACAAGAATTTTTATTTACCATTTTCAAGTTACATAGCTACATCATAATTCTAGCAACTTAAGCTGAAAAGGCATGGGGTCACACAAATAACACATGGGGACACTAGAAAATGAGGCTGGGAAATGGAGCAGTAGCTGAGATACATAGAGAAAGTCAAGTTGCTGAGTCCAAGGTTGGAACTCTTTACTGGAGTCATCACCACTATTCCCAGTGTGACCCTGTGGGACACTACATATCTAACTCTCTCTACATCTTTTTTTTTTTTTTTCCCCATCAGAAGTCTTTTTCAGAAACATCTGATTATAAAGCCTTAGGCCGCATGACCTGGCCCATAGGATCACTTGAACTTTCATCAGATTCCACAGTTAGAAGAGGCCCTGGCTTCTACCTTTCTGTGCTTCACATAAAGGTAAAAGGTGCAGGAAAAAAAAAGAAAGAATTTTAAAGAAATAAATATAGCTATAGTGGCAAAGCTAGTATTGGAAACCTGTCATTGTTCTGTATGGTCTAGAACCAATACCCTAAACACAAGACCATATTATTTCCTTGGTAGTGAGTTCCCTCTCTCTAGAATATTGAAATAGATATTGTAAAACTGCTTGAAATAGCCTCAAGCAGTAAGTAAGCAGGAATAACTGTACTAGCAAGTCCCAAATACATGTTTATTATATCAAAACTCAAAAATAAAATTCAGATTTTAAAGTCCCCATTTAGTAGTCTGTGATTCAGTAAATTTGGAGTATTTCCCAGGAATCTGTGTGTGGCTTTTTTTAAATAAACCTCTTTCAGTTCATTCAAATGGTATATCTACGGAATGACATACTAAAGACCCGTAGGTTTTTGCACCCTAAGTCTTGCCAAAACTTTCAGTAGCTGTCCTTGTCCTCCACTCATGGTAAGGGTCCTCTGCCAAGAGCAGGACACTGAGGGAAGTCACGTTTGAAAAAGAAAATCAATACTGTGTCTTCCATTTATTTTGTATCATCCATGTGCTCCAGGATTTCAGAGTTCTTTGTTTTTATGTTTCTTTCTGAGGCAAGAAACAGGCTTAAATTACTATCTTAATATGGTCACTGGTTTACTACTTTGGTGTTTTAAAACACAATAAAACAAAACAAAATCTGTCCCCAAAGTGAGAACAGAGGAGAGAGAAAGTGCTCTGTGGGTCCACAAATAAGAAGCTTAATAATTACGGATGGAATTCCACTATCAATAAGAATCTAGAATGAGATAACCTACAGAATCAACATTTAACTGCTCTATGGAGTCTTGAGAGCTTCCCTGAAGACATCAGAGGGTAAAGTTTCTTTCTTTCTTTCTTTTTTTATTGTCATAGCTGTGTACATTAACAAATTTATGAGGTACAATGTGCTGGTTTTATATACAATCTGAGATACTTGACAACAAACTGATTAACATAGACTTCACCTCACTTTCTTAATTATTGTGTAGTAGATTTGACATATACCCTGGTAAGATGCACCATAGGTGTGGTCCAACCAATTACCCTTTCTCCACCCATGACCCCCTCTTTCTCCTTCTTCTTGGGCTATAGTTGGGTTATAGCTTTTGTATAGAAGTGTGGGTGATTATATACTGATTTCATAGTAGAGCTGAGTACATTGGAAACTTTTTCTTCCATTCTTGAGATACTTTTCTAAGAAGAATATGTTGCAGCTCCATCCATGTAAACATAAAAGAGGTAAAGTTTCCATCTTTTTTAAGGCTGCATAATATTCCATAGTGTACATATACCACAATTTATTATACCATTCATGGGTCAGTGGGCACTGGGCTTCTTCCATGGCTTAGCAATTATGAATTGTGCTGCAATGAACATTCTGGTGCAAATATATTTGTTATAAAGTGATTTTTGGCCTTCTGGGTATATACCTCGTAGAAAAATTGCAGGATTGAATGACAGGACTATTTTTAGATCCCTAAGTTTCTTTCTAAAAGGAACATTAAAGTTCCTTTTTTTTTAAGACACTCTTTTCAGGCAAGTGTGAACCATAATGGGATTGGGCTCCTAGTGGGCAGCAGTTGAATATTTTATTTGACAGAATTGTTGTCCTAAAGGTAAAGTAATAAGGTAAGAGGAGAAAAGATTCAGAGGAGGAGCCAAATCAAAAGGGACAATATACATTTAGTTTTCCTGTGCATGGTGTATCACAGCTGACCTCAAATTTACACTATCCAACCTGACCATGGTCACATAGCTACTGAGCTATGGAACTAGGATTTGAATCTCTTTCAAAATCCATTGTCTTTCTACCATAGTAGTGATGTAGTGGTCAAGCAAGAATCAGAATTCTCTGGAGGGCTTATTAAGGTAGAGGTTGCCGGGCCCAGCCCCAGAATTTCTGATTAAATAGGTCTAGAGTAAGGCACAAGAACTTGCATTTCTAACAAATTCTCAAGTGATGCTGATGATGCTGGTGCAGACAGAGACCACGTGGTAAGAACCACTGTCCCTGCCACTTGGAAAGGATTGAAAAACTGCAACCAAAGTGTTTCTGTAGCCAAAAGGATTCTGCCCCATCTGCCCCTCCCTGCAAATTGAGATGAGTCATTGCAAACTGATGACACCAGACATAATTGTTTAACACTAGTTGGACATTTTCATTTAGTTGTCAATATTATAAATGGAAATTTCAGAAAAAAAATCTTTTTCTGGAAAAAAATCAGAAGATCTAGCATGGCAAAAATTAGTTAAAACTGAGTATTAGCTCCCCTTTATAGAGAGCATATAAACCTTCCTGCCATTGGAAATGATTATTCTACCTGTTTTTCCTGCAATTAGTAATAGTATACTGGGTGGTACCTATTAAGGCATTAAGCTCAGTTATTTTTATTTCAAAATATTAAGGACAAACAAATGTTTTTGTTACATGAATTCATTGTAATTTTGTTATTTTTCAGTGTTCTAAGTGTTTTACCTATATTGACTATTTAACCTTCACATTCTGCTATGAAGAGTGTGTTAATCAGAGTAAGTTAGGTTAGGGAACAAATAAATCCAACTATCATGGGCGAGATACAAGAGAAGTGTATTTCCCCCACTTGTACTTATAAGCTAAAACCTCATAAGCCATATTACCTTGCAAATGACTAAAACAGCACTAGCAGGGCACTGTACTAAGAACTTCACATGTAGCTCGTTTATCTTTCACAAAATACCATAAAGTAACATAAATATTTCCATTTTACAGAAGTGGACGCTAAGGTGGAAAGAAATTATATAACTTGACCAAATTCCTACAGGGAGTAGGTACTTATATCCAGACCACTTGATTCCAGAGTTCATACTATTTTATGTTATACTGTTGTTGCACTGACTGTAGATATTTGTTTGTGACTGATCTAGAACAAAGACTCTTATTTGCAGAAAAGGAATTCGAGTATCTCACAGGTAAAATAACCTCCTAAAAGTTGCAGAAAGAGTTAAGAATAAAGGTTCATGTTAGTACTCCTGAGTTCTGATCCAACAGTGACCTGCAGGGGGATTATTTTTATTTACTATCATTATAACACAAATGGCAAGGAAGTTAAATAAATATTAATAAGATCCCACTCATTGTTATTATTTAAAGGTGATCCCAAATAGCTACTCCAATTATTCTCCTCAGCTATACATTGAAGTGTCTCATTGAGAACTTTTGGAAAATATGATGCTCAGGCCCCACCCCAGGTCAATTAAGTCAGAATCATTGAGGACTTGACCTGTTTTTTTTATTTAATGTATACCAGTTGATTTTAATGTGCAACAAGAAAGGAGAAATGCTGGATTACAATGGCAGGATATGCAGATTAGATGCAATGGCTGGTAATTAGGCAGTGATGTTATCTTCTTCGGAGGTTGTAGAGGTTCCTGTAAAGACATCTGGTTCTATGTTCAATGCCAAGTGCATCCCTATAACCAAATGCAGTAATTACTTGTTACTGATGTGTGTCCATGAATAATTGAAGAGTCTTGCTTAGCTCTCACTGCCAATTAACTTCTGTGACTGAAGGGACCTGGGCTCCTCCTCTGTCAAATAAACAGACCTAATGGGTTGAATGGTGCGGGCTTTTTTGGTTAATTTCTATGTTTATTACTCTTGCCCCTTGTCACTATCTAATCTGACATTCTTTTTCTTGCTCACACGTGATTGGCTCATGTAGCAACACTGCAGAAAGTGTAGTTTGAAAAATCTCTCCAGTACCCAGACCTACTCTCTGCCTCATGACAACAATTGTGTGATTGGTCATTGTCAGTTCAATAGGAAAAAAAGTTAGAAAATTTGGCACACTGAAATTCACTTAGACTAGTAATTTCAAGTCCTGTTTCAAGTCATAGCTTTACAGAGGTAAAATAATTAGAGTCAGTCAAGCAATGCTTTGGCAGAAAAACAACATTAATTTGAATGAGCATTTCTAGAGCACTTTCCTCCTCTGCTGTAATATTTATCACACTTTATCCTAGCTATCCTTATAAAGTCTGCCTTTTCTGTGAGAATTTAGGTTCTGTAAGGACAATGTATTGTCTGTCTTCCTCATTGTGTTCCTAAGACGTAGGCACTAAATAAACCTTTTGTTGACTTATACATAATGAAATAAATAAATATCTGAGCTATGCATTAAAGGTAGAAACAAAGATAAGGCATGATATCTGTCTTCTAAGAATCTAGAAGTAAAGAACTAGAAATGCATTTCATAATGACAATTCGGTGGGAGATGGGCTAGAAGAAATGTAGGTACAAAGAAGGAAAGAACTCTTGTGTGTTAGCAATCCATGGATCAAATCTACCCCAGAGTGTGAATAGCCAGAGAAGTTACAATTCCTTGGATGCATTTTGTTTCATTGGTTTGAATTTGGGACAGTATAAATGATTTGCATGATAGTGAAATAAAATTACAAAAAACCGGTATCTAAAACACAAAAGGAAAATGAACAAATGAACTCATGTGTCCAATTGATGGCAGGCCAACAGAGAGGACCTATGGGAAATGACTTTAAAACTCAGCAGGTTGGATTGCACCTTTAGTTGTATACACTGGAGATAATGTCCTTTTGGCTTTCCCCTTTACTCTGTGTGCATTAGTATTAAGGATTGGTCACCAATTTGCTGATACTCTCCTGTACCCATTCCCTTAGGTAGTCTGCTCCCACGCGGACTTGAGAGTGGTGTGTGACTTGTTCTAATCATTTTCTAGGGCTGCTATAACTGAAGACCACAAACTAGGTGATTTAAACAACAGAAATGTAGCATCTGACCATTCTGGAGGCTAAAAGTTTGGGATGAAGGTGTCAGCAGGACCACGCTTTCTCATGCACTAAGGGAAGGATTTGTTCCAGGCTTCTCTCCTCGCTTTGGCCATTCCTTGGCTGATGGTAGCAAACTCTAATCTCAACGTGGCATTCTCCCATGGATATGTATGTTCAAATTTCTCCTTTCCATAACGACACCAGACATATTAGATTAGGGGATCTCCTTACTCCAATATGATTGCATCTTAACTAATTATCTATGCCATGACTTTAATTCCAAAGAAAGTCACATTCTGAAGTGCTGGAGGGTTAGGGCTTTAACATAAGAATTTTGAGAAGGGGGCATAATTCAACCCATAAAACTTTCTTTAACCAATGAGATAATAGCAAATATGGTGAAAGAGGCTTAAACAGTGCTTGTACTTTGGGACATGTGTTTTCTTCCTGCCTTTAGAAATCTGTCACTATCACCATGTGAACTCGTTTGGACTAGCCTGCTGGATAATGAGAGGTAAATGGCTCATTGCCCCCTGACAAGTTGACAGTCAGCCAACCTTCATAAGCAGAGAAACTTAGCTGATTGGCAGCTGACCTTAGTGAGAGAGTCTAATGGAAACTCACTAAGCCAAATTCAAATTATACTGTGAACTAAATACGCCTACTGTTTCAAGCCATGAAGTTTTAAGGGATTTTTTGTTTTTGTTTTGTCATACAGCAATAGATAATTTATTGTGTGTTAGCAAAGGCCGCAGAGTGGGGTTAGTTTACAACTCTAATTTTTTTCCTACAATTTTTTGTGTGAATAGCTAAAATTTCATTACCAAAATGAAAACTTGGTCTGCTAAATTCAGTGACCACATAGGTGTGTTTTCTTTCATTCCAGTGTTTCTAAAGGACCTTCCTGGAGTGAACAAGGGATTTACAAGTAAAAATATTAAAAAAAAGAAAGTGTTCTTAATACAGTGCCTAGATCTATTGCTTAAAAAAAAAAGAAGGAAAAAGAAAACCTTCTTTCTCAAAACTATTATTTATTTTTGTACTTTCAAAAGCTGTCATTTAATAAATTACTATTTGTCCCTTATTTATAAATGAGCAAATCCTTAATTCAGCAACTTTATTTAACATCTACAGTCGAACCTCCATAGTTGACTACCTCCCTAGATTGACCCCCCTCCTTAAATCAACCTAATTTTCATAGACCAAGCGTGTACCAGACACACCTGTCAGTACACTAAGCTTAGCTTCTTATATTGACCACCTCTGTTTGTTGACCAATTTGCTGTAGTCCGCTGGGTGGTCAACTTAAAGAGGTTCTACAGCATATAACAGATCCTATATATACTACTAGTTATACCTCAGAGTTAAATGTCTTTTTACTAGAAAAAAAACTCATAATTTCAGAGCATAAAGGGCCCCAAACATCATTTATTCTAAGCTCCTACCAGAGTAGGAGTACCGTCTGTATCATTCCCAAGAAATGGTCTTTCCTTCTCTGATTGTCTTATGATGAAAGGCTTACTACCTCATGAGGAAGCTTAGTACTTCTCATCAGAAAGAATTTTCTTCTCTTCACCTCAAATCTGACTCTTCACAACATACCCTGACTACCCAATTCTCCTCAATGTTCTATCTTTCCACTACTTTGCTGCCACTTGAAACACAAGTTAGCTGTTTCTTCATCGTATGATGGTCCTTTGACTATTGGAAGGCAGAAATAAAATCTCTTGTAGGTATTTTCTTAACTGTAATTGTAAATATCCTAACCAGCATAATAATTTTGTAATATACCTACTTTAAGAATAAAATTTATCCAGAGTTTCCCATTATTCTTTTTTTCCCCACCATTCTTAATAATTTTCTAAATCAAATGGAGAGAGCATAAAAAAGAATGATTTGGGAAAAAAAATAAAAAACAGACGTAACTACAGACAGAAATATAAGGAAATAATGTAGAACATTACTGCTAGTTTTGCTCTTTCTGGGAAAATAGTAGTGAGGTGCTCAAGAAAAATGATAATAAAATTCTACTTAATTTCTTTAAAAAGAACCATGTCTTACAAATTGCCTGCAAACCTGAAGAGTTTTATCCCCTACAGATAAAGCTTCACTGAACTCTCAAAGTAAGCCCATTTGATAAGCTGTTGGAGATGGCTGGTGACATGACCTTTATTCATTCTAGACTTTTCCTTGTCGGTCAATAACATGTTCTTTCAGGTGGATCTCTCTTGAGAGCAGATTGGTAGGAAGATACTAATGGCATCCACCAATGAAAAGCGTATTAATCATTGTCTTCCTTGGTTTCTCACTTCACCTAAATTTTGTCTAGCTGGCAAGTACTTCTGTCTTGGACATTGCTGGGAAAATGTGGCCACCTTTTTAGAGAATCAACAAAGATTAATTGGTGTTCTTTTCTTCTCCAGGGCCCACATTAAACTTAGAAAAATTATGTTGGAAAATAATCCCGCGTGAAGTAAAATCACAGTGCTTCAAACAGGCCAGTGGGTTCCAATCCTGCTTCCTCTGCTTATCGGGACGTTCTTTTTAAGCAAGTTGTGTAATTGTTTCAAGTCTCTGATTTTTCTTTCTCTTTTCTTTTCTTTTTGTTTTTTAATTAAGTCAAATACACATAGATCATGAATACATTTATGCATATGTGGGGTACGATGTGTTGATTTTTTTTTATACAATCTGATGTGGTTAGATCAAACCAATCAACATAGCTTTCACCTCATTTACTTGATTATTGTGCTAAGACATTTATGTTCTACACTTGACAGATTTGACTTGTACCCTTGTCGTATGCTCCCTAGGTGTGGTCCTGCCTTTTACCCTTCCTCTAAGTCTGATTTTTCTTACGCAAAATGTTGATCATGCTTAACACAGAGTCTATCCTGAGATCTGAAAGAAAGAATGTTTCCTTTTTGAGAGTGCACTCCTATTACTTATTATCAGTCATTAAATAATAAAACAAAAATATTCGATATTGAAAGTTCAGAACCACTTCCTTAAGACATCAGAAAAGCAGTTCCCCTTAACTGACACAATGAACTTGTATTGAAAGTGTATACATACCATTTTGCTTGAAAATGGGGAGGACAGGAGAAAACTTGGTAAATGTTACAGTTCAAATCTTTCCTAAAGAGTGCTTGATCACTACTCGTGTGACTAGATTTTGATTTCTGGTCATCCTTTTAACAGCTGCAGGCTTAGATAAATCTAGATCTCAATCTCATCCACAGAATGAAAGGCTTATCCTGTATACTAGGAAAAAGTTCTTTTAGTAGTCTATGAAAAATAATTCTTCTTACACCTCTAGACTTATTTTGATTATCCCAAACCAGCATCCAGGCATATATGCCTTCATTGTTATGAAGCTATGAACTGTATCCTACACTGTCCTTGGTGACAACAATTCTATTCTGTTTTATATTATGTCTCTCCCACTGCATACAGAGTCAGGATCGGGCTAAAAAGTATAAGTCTTTTATAAGCCAGTAGAGAATCAAATAGATTATGCTAAAGAAAAAGACTTAAGATACATTAAATTCTTTATCCTTCAAACTCCTTCTTGTCACTAAATGTATCACTTACAGGCTGAGTCTTCCTTGAAGATTTCTCTATCCCTCACCCCCATCACTGTATAGTTTGCCACACAATCATTTATTTCCATCCTATTCTTCTAGGTTATGTGAAAGAAAATAAACAGGCTCAAAAAATCTTTGTTAAATGAATGAATGAGAAGTATGATGATGATAGTGATTATAACGATAATGGTGAAGATAGAAGCCAACTCTTCTTGAGCATTTTCTCTGTATTAGGCATTTCTCTAAGTTCTCGACATCTATCCTTTTACGAACACAATACCTCTATGAGATAGGAGCTCTTATTACTCCCATTTTCCAGATGAGAAAACTGAAGCACAAAGTTTTCTTAAATAACTTGCTAGGTGCTAAGATTCATTGTTGAGAATCTAAATAGATACATTGTTCTCTATAAATAGTTAATTAAACACTGTTATGCTATCTCTGAAGAATGAGTGAGAAATGAATGAAAGAAAAAAAATGGGCTCAAATTACCCATTCAACACAAATACACAATTATTACCCTACTCATCCCATTTTAGACGTGCAATTTCCATCTGCATGGGGTTATTGTTTGTCTTATTCAGTTTAATTCCAATGTGGTAGAAAGGATAATATGACCACCCCCAATGATGTCTACATCCTAATCCCTAGAATCTAGGATTCCTTATTTTACATGGGAAACAGACATTTAAGATCTTGAGGTATGGAGATTAACCTGAACTGTCCAGGAAGTTCCAATGTAATGGTAAGAGCCTTATAAGAGATGGAGGCAGGAAAATGAGAGCGAGACTTGAAGTTGCTACAGAGCTGCCTTTGATTCTGAAGTAAGGGACTATGGACCAAGGAATGCTGGAGATCTCCACAGCTGGGAAAGGCGAGGCAAGGATTTTCCCCTAGATCTCAAAGGAAAACAGATTTTCTTGACACCTTGATTATTGCCCAGTGAAACCCAGTTCAGATTTCTGACTTTCAGAATTGTAAGTTCTGTGAACTCTAAGTTCATTTGTTTTATTTTAGGTTTGGGTAAAATTGTGGCAACAGCAATAGGAAACTAATATGCTAGGTATAGTGGCCTCTGATAGCATATGCAGTACTAGCCTTGAAGGGAGTTTGGCTTGATAAATTAACTCCTACTTGGTTAAGTAAAGCATGCAGTCTTTTCCTGAGGGAATGGAAAATGCTTTTTAGTTTTGATAGAAAAAATAGGCTTGGGTTTCTTCCTTGGAGGCAGGAGACAGCCTATGTTGGGTGTTCCTAAATCACTAAGTCTTGTGGTTGGTTTGGAGGGCTCATTTGGAAGGCGGCATTGCAACATTAAAGGCAAGCATTCTTGGAAATTTGAGGGAGAGAGCTGGGAACAGATATGGCATGGCTACGTTTAAGGAAATAACCTGAGTGGGTAGTGGGTAGTGAATACTTCTCATATACAGGGCCCAAGGGGAAGTAAAGAACTGTAATAAAATTCACTGATAAAAGGTGATGTTGAACAGGGCTGACTGAGCAGACAGAGCACTCTGACAGAAGTCTCAGCCCTGGGCGGCGCCTGTGGCTCAAAGGAGTAGGGCAGCAGCCCCATAAGCTAGAGGCGGCGGGTTCAAACCCAGCCCCAGCCAAAAAACGCAGAAGAAAAGAAAAAAAAAAGAAGTCTCAGCCCTCATAATCCCTGAAGGTAAGGTGGTACTTCTTCATGTTGAAGCAAATCTCTTGTTAAGGGAACAGAAATTAATTACCTATATGAAGCACGCATGTATATGTGTGTATGTTGTGTGTGTGTGTGTGTTTGTGTCTTTAACAAAGAAAACGATGATTCAGTAACTGATGATGGAACAGTTGCAGAAAAATCAATCCATTTCTGTGGCCACAGCTTATTATAGAGTAGAAACTTTAGATGGATAAAAAATAAATACATGAAAATGAGCCACATAATCTTTTTTAAACCATTGAGTTTCTGCATATATGTGCTAGTAAAAATGTTTTAAGCTCAAAAAAGCCACAAAATAAATGGCAGAATAAACAACACCCTCCTTACTCACCTGATCTGGCCCCTAAAGACTTTTTTTTTAACCTGAAGATAACAGAAATATTGAAAGGAAGACATTTTGATAACATTCAGCACATTGAGGATGATACAATGACAGCTCTGATGGCTCTTTCAGAAAGGGGGTTCCAAAATGGCTTTGAAAGGTGGACTCGGTGCTGGTGTTAGTGCATAGCTTCTCAAGGGTGACTTTGAAGCTTTTCAGGTGACTGTAGTGATACTAATGAGGGGTGTAGCACTTTTTCTAGGACGAGTTTGTGAATTTAATTGTCAGACCCTTGTAAATATACAAAAGACATTGGCAATTCATAAAAAAAGTTAGATTAAAAATAAATGGAAAAATAGTCTACCTTATAGCCATCCAAGAAGTATAAATCAAAATGAGATTTCATCTTTACTTATCACATAGGCAAATATTAAAAGAAATTGTGTTCTTCTTAGCAAAGTATCTCAAGAATGGAAGAAAAAGTATCCAATGTACTCAGCCCTATTATGAAACTATTTTATAGCTTTCATATGAAAACTATAACCTAATTATAGCCTAAGAATATGGGGAGGGGAGGGGGAGGGGAGGGGAGGAAGGTGGATGGGTAGAGGGAGGGTGATTGGAGGGATCACCTCTATGGTTTATCTACAAGGGTACAAGTGAATCTTTCTAAGAGTAGAATATAAACGTCTTAACACAATAACTAAGAAAATGACAGGAAGGCTAAGCTAACCAGTTTGATGAAAATATTTCAAATTGTATATGAAAACACCACACGGTACCCTATGATTGCATTAATGTACACAGCTATGATTTAATAAAAAAAAGAAATTGCGTAATATCTATAATAGCTTTGATAAACTGTTAGTGGAGTATTTACTCTTGTAAATATAAAGTCTGAATTTGAAATTTTTTCTAAATAAATAATTATAAAGTAGTCTTTTTTTTTTTGAGATAGAGTCTCACTATGTCGCCCTCAGTAGAGTGCTGTGGTAACAGCTCACAAGAACCTCAAACTCTTGGGCTTAAGTGATTATCTTGCCTCAGCCTCCTAAGTAGCTGGGACCACAGGCATCCACCACAATGCCTGGCTAGTTTTTGGTTGTAGTTGTCATTGTTGTTTAGCTCGCCCGGGCTGGGTTTGAACCTGCCAGCTCCGGTGTATGTGGCTGGCGCCTTAGCCGCTGAGCTACAAGGGCCGAGCCATAATATAAAGTAATCTTAGGTACAAGTTCCCCACCAGATATAAAATTTTCAAAAATCTTACAGTAAGAAAACTGGGAAATACATCTAAATATTAACATGAATCAATTTCTTCATATTCTTGCTTTTCTGTGTTTTATTTTTCTTTGTGGTCTCATTTTATTTAATAAGCATGTACTATTTGTCATAAGTAAATAAAAATAAAATCGATATATAGATTCCTTTTAAAAAGGGATAATTCTGATAAGGTTGGATATATAATGGAAAAAACATGATTCTGTTATGATGACTATGAAAGTTGCTGAGAATCACAGCTTATAGTCAGCGGAAACATGAGCAATACAAAAGTTTCAAACAGATACTTAATGGGGAATAGAGAATATTTTGTTGCTGGTGCTGTTTTTAGAAGTAGAATAGTGTTTTCTTGTCTTTTGTTTTGAAACAGTCTCACTTGTCACTGTTGGTAGAGTGCAGTGGCATCATAGCTCACAGCAACCTCAAATTCTTGGGTTCAAGCAATTCTCTTGCCTCAGCCTCCCAAATAGTTGGGACAATAGGCGCCCTCCATAACGCCCAGCTATTTTTAGAGGTGAGGTCTTGCACTTGCTCAGGCTGGTCTCAAACATGCGAGCTCAAGCAATTCACCCGCCCAGACCTCCCAGAGTGCCAGGATTACAGGCGTGAGCCACCGTGCCTGTATTTTCTTAAGATACTGTTTCTTTTGGCTTGGCGCCTATAGCTCAACCAGCTAAGGCGCCAGCCACGTACACCTAAGGTG
>NW_003852396.1:50198504-50270237 GCF_000181295.1 Otolemur garnettii
AAGAAAAAAATCTTACTGTCACCTTTGAGATTGTTTTTTTTTTTTTTTGAGACAGAGCCTCAAGCTATCCCCCTGGGTAGAGTGCTATGGCATCACAACTCACAGCAACCTCCAACTCCTGGGCTCAAGCGAGTGTCTTGCCTCAGTTTCCCAAGTAGCTGGGACCACAGGCGCCTGCCACAACACCCGGCTATTTTTTGGTTGTAGCCGTCGTTGTTTTGGTGGGCCCGGGCTGGATTCGAACCTACCACCATAGGTGTATGTGGCTGGTGCCTTAACCACTTGAGCCACAGGCGCCAAGCCACCTTTGAGATTGTTAAGGAAGCAATTAAGGCATTTTTTGGCCTTTCCTATATGAGGTAGTCTTGTCTACATTTCTTATTTTAAGAAAAAGATTTATTGGCTCAGCGCATGTGGCTCAAGTAGCTAAGGCGCCAGCCACATACTCTTAAGGTGGACGGTTCAAATCCAGCCTGGGCCCGCCAAACAACAATGACGGCTGCAACCAAAAAATAGCTGGGCGTTGTGGCTAGTGCCTGTGGTCCCAGCTACTTAGGAGGCAGAGGCAAGAGACTCACTTGAGCCCAGGAGTTGGAGGTTGCTGTGAGCTCTGATGTCACAGCACTCTACCCAGGGAGACAGCTTAAGGCTCTGTCTCAAAAAAAAAAAAAAACAAAAAAACAAAAAAAACATAATGTTTATTTTACACACACCAGCAGAATTTTGTGTCTACCTCTCTTTTCTTTTTACTTACTCTAATTATGTGCAAAACATATAGAAGGAAATAAAGGATTCTTGATGACTTGGCTTGCGAATTCAAACTTATAATTGATAACAAATGTCACATTACCAGATAGAACTGGTGGGCTTAATTATTTCTCTAGAAGACTTTGAACTCCCTGGAAAATGTCCAGAGCATTTACATGCACCTTAATTTTCATTAACCTGTGGCATTTTATGCATTGTATTGTTTTCATTTTAAGTTATGTGTAGCCTTTGCTAAAATAATTGGAGAAGAAAATTACAAAGAGACAATAGATGTCGAAAGCTGTAAATGTGACAGTTACTACAACCACCTATTGCCTCATCTTGAAAGTGATTTTGTTATTTAGAACAAAGGCACTTTGATGGATATTTTGTCCAGATGCTGCCTATGGTTTAAACTTGCTTCTTATAGCACTTCAAAATATAAGGTATCCATATAGTGTGGAGTTGGTCTTCCTAGGCCTTGGGTAAGGCCAGAATTAGGGCATAATTTTGGCAGAAGTTAGCCTCACTGGGAAAATGCCAGGAGCTTTTCTAAACTAGAGTCGTAGCTAATAATCTAATCAAATCCAGCTGCCCACTTTTGTGTCTCCATTTTCCTCCTTGGTGGATTGCAACAGGTGTCACAAATTTTATAAAACAGCTGTATCTAAGGGCCATAAACTGCCCACTCTACCCCCTGCATAATCCTCCATCTCACTGAGCTCATCATTAGTTTTTGAAAGCCACAGTCCCTTCTAATGCGTCCTTTGCTTGTGAAGAATTGCTTGGCAAAATGGGCTATGATAATGGGCACAACATATTCAATGAGATTGTCACCATCTGTTCCACCTTCCAATTACTGAAGCAAATGGAAATCAAAAGGCGATGGCATCGGAAACCCCAGATCATATTTTCTGTTCATTATGTCTTTTTGGCGGATATGGGTTTTAAAAATTCCCTTTGGAACACGTTGTAGGAAGTAGCACAACTTTCTTTCTATCCGTGAGACACAATTAGAAGATTGGGATCCAGCACTGATGGAAAATTGCTCTCTGCGAGACGCACGTGGGCACATTCAGCATCCTGACCTCTAATTGTGTGGCGGAGATTTCTGCTCAGCCTTGCAAAACTCACATAGTGTTAGGCAGGAAGTGATTAAGCAGAACTTCTCTGAGCTGCTATTGACTGGGGAACAGTAAATAGAGTGGTATAAGGAGGTATTGTGGCATTGGTGTTTTCATGTTTCTGCCCAATAGGCAATAAGTATGCAGTGAGAACTGAAGCAAAAAGAGACTATTCCCCCGGAAGTGACACGTGTATGTGTGCTTGTATGCGGAGGGGCATTGAAGGAGACTGTGATGAGCATCATGCAATGTGAAATTATAATTTTAAAAGAGAATGAAGGTGCCAAAAGGTAAGTTTAAAACAGTCAAGTTCAAGAAACAGTGCGCTAGCAGCTCACAGCCATTCTGCAGAGTAACAGGAAATAAGTATAAATTATTGTATTCCACATCTTAATGCAAAAAAAGGAAGACATTATAAAAGGGACTAGGTCCAGGATATGCATGTGAATGAGACACAAAACATTTCCAAAATGGGTCAGATCGATTTTCTTTGATAAATGTGCTAATGACTCAGTTCTCTAGGTGATGAGGAACTGGAGATTTGGGTAGAAACACATTGAGTATGGGTTTAAAGCTGGTCGTGCAGGACTCTATCCTGTAAATAATGATTCTCAGTACGTGATTAAATGCGATTCTAAGCAGTGTCTTCGCATTCAATAAATGTTTTCATGTTTTTTCTAAAGTCTAATGCTAAGAAAACCCTCTAGTTATCAGTATAATGTGCTTGCTTATTATATTCAAGATTCTATGGCTTGGAACGGACAAAACCAGACAATCGTAGGCTCTGGTTGATTTGTTTTGGTGATCACTCTCCTGTCGTCATGGACATAAAGGGATTACGCTTTCTAACCTGCTCAGCCAGTCCATGAAGAACTGACATTAGCTGAGTTCTCAATACCACGTTGGAATTGGCCAGATGTGTTATATATTTAGCTGTCTGACCACAGCATAATAATTGGACTGTTTTCAGCTTGGGTCTGAAATGGGTCTGCTTGGAAATGGCTGTGATATTACTATGTGCCCCTCTGTCTTGCCACTTCTTTCCCCATCCTTATGGAGGAATGTAGTAGGCACTTATTTCTTGGTAAGGCTATGTTTAAAATTTGAGACCCTCAACATAGGTGTTTAGTCATTACCAGATGACCTTGTCAGTAGGTTCTGTATGACTGAAATCGTTTCCCTCCTTATCAATGGAACCTTGCTGTGTAGTATTAAAAATATAATATTCTAGCCATTCCATTCCCTTTTATTGCTAATAGTAATAATTGGTTTAACATTTTCCCTTGATGAAGGTCATTAGCAGCCATAAATTGGGAACCTGTGCTTATTCATTTATTTACTTAGTTACCTACTTTAGAAACAGCTTTCTTGAGGTATAATTGAGATATGACAAACTGTACATTACATACAATTCAATAAACTTTGATACATGTAAAGTCCTATGAAACTATTATCACAATCAAGATGGAGAATACTCCCAGAAGGTTTCTTGTTCCCCTTAGTCCTCTCTCCCCTTTACTTCTCCCTGCCCCCTTACCAAACGATGATTGATCTGCTTTTTGTTACTATGAATTAGTTTGTACATCTTTTTTTTAGAGTATTAGATAAATGGAATCATATAGCATGCTGTTCATACCTGACTTCTTTTATTCAGCATAATGATGCTGATATCCACCCAAACCGAATGCCTGGATTCAGTTTGCATGACTGAATTACCTGATCCTTATTGCTATTTTGTGGATATACTGTAATATGTTGATCCATTCATCTGTTGATGGACATTTGGGCTGTTTCCATATTGGGCTGTTATGATTAATTGTACTATGGGCATTCATATACAATTTGATTTTACATATTTTATATTTCACAGCAGGAACTCAGACTAAATATCACTTTTCTGATATCTAAAATGGACATATAAGTCTTTTCCAGAATTAATGAAATATTTTTGTAAGTGACAAGTAAATAGAAAACTAGTTAATTTACTTGCTAACTCTTCCACAATGATTTTTTTTATGAAAAGAAATACACTGCTGTTTAATCAGTGAAACTAAAATTTATTAGAACAGCCACTAAATATGTCTCTGATTCAATCCTGTAAAATAATTCAGAGGAACACAGCTTCATAGATTGTTTCTGTAAGTGACCCTGCTCCATCAATTTGAAGATCATGTTTTCCCACTTCTTAGTCTTTTGAAGAGGTGAATGCATCTTTCACTTGATATGTAAATTTAATGTGTAATTTCTAGTTTTCTCTCTTAAATTTCCATCAACTGGAGAACAGATAAAAAAAAGTGAACCATCTATAAAAAGGAATAGTATTTACTAATGAAGTGCTAATGTATGTTACAACCTAGATGAAGCTCGAAAACACTATACTATGTGAAAGAAATCAGTCGCAAAAGATCATATTTTATACTATTCAATTTCTATAAAATATCCAGAATAGGCAAGTCTATAGAAACAGAAAGTAGATTAGTGGTTTCCAGACTCTGAGGAGAGAAGGAAATGAGAGTTGATGGATAAATGAGCATGAGGTTTCCTTTTGGGGCAATAAAAAAGTTTTAGAATGAGGTAGTTATGACAGTTACACAATACTGTGAATGTACTTAATGCCACTGTAAGTGGTTAAAATGATTAATTTTATGTTATGGGTATTTCATCCCAATTAAAAAGAGGTAGAAATTCTTATAAATTGAGGTGCATTCTGGAAGAAGCCCAAGAGCCCATCGATCCACAAATGGATCAATAAATTGTGGTATATGTACACCATGGAATACTATGCAGCCATTAAGAAAGATGGAGACTTCACCTCCTTCATGTTTACATGGATGGAGCTGGAACATATTCTTCTTAGCAAAGTATCCCAGGAATGGAAGAAAAAGTATCCAATGTACTCAGCCCTAATATGAAACTAATTTATAGCTTTCACAGGAAAGCTATAACCCAATTTTAACCCAGGAATATGGGGAGAGGGGAGAGGGTGGGTGGAGGGAAGGTAATTGGTGGGACCATGCCTATGGTTCATCCTATAAGGGTACATGTGAATCTCTCTAATTGTAGAGTATAAATGTCTTAACACAATAACTAAGAAAAAGACATGAAGGCTATGTTAACCAGTTGGATGAAAGTATTTCAAATTGTATACAGAAACAGTTCACTGTACCCCATGATAGTATTAATGTACACTGCTATGATTTAGTGAAAAAAAAAAGAGGTAGAAATGATTTTAAAAGGTGTATTACATTAGTAGTATTGCATGTAAATGATGTGAATTTAAAACCAAGGGAAAGAGGCGACTGGACATTGTGTGAGTGGTAGACTGGCGCCCCTGTATCCCTAAAACAAGTTAATGTGTGTATGTGCACATACGTATAGTGTAGTCCACCTAATGCCCGAACACACTGTAGTTATGTCTTTGAAAGACTAAGGAAAAATGGGCTCTACTGAGTTTTTGCAATGTTTTTATTAAACATAAATAAATAAAAGCACGTGACACAAATCTAAGACTAGAAGAATTATTTTAGTGTAGTGCAAGAAGAGTTTATTGGAACCAGTCTAGTTTAGGGCTCAGGCTGACCGGTTCTTGCTCTGTGTAACATGTAGGCTAACATTACTTATTTCACAGGATTGAAGGAGTCTATATTAACAAAGTACACAGCTTAATAACTTGGGCATAGTGGCTCCTTAACAATATAATATTTCGCCTCCTCGCCAAGCTACCTACCCTCCTGATATTCTAGCCATTTAATTGCACATGGGAACTTAAAATACAAATATCTTTCTTACATGGAGGAAGCCAACACAGGACTTATGGTGGTGATGTCCTGCCAGATTCGGCAGTAACCGTTCATCAGGTATATTGCATGTCCGCCATTTGCAGCCATCCTGCAATAAGTTAAGTATTGTAATGAGGAAACTGTGAAGACCTATTACAAATAAATGAAGAAGGAATAATGCTTTGATTAAAATGTCTATGATAAAATAGAGACTCCTAAAATCTAATTAAAATCTAAACTGAAATGAAAACTTGGCAAGAGAATAGAATCTAGATGTTCCACCTTACAACATTAAATTTCAGTGGGGAGTTAACTACTACATAACTTAAGTAATAAAAAGTGCAAGAGCAGAGTCAGGGGGAGACCGTCACTCTCCTCTATCTTGAGAAGAGTACTCAAACTAATACAATTCCATTTCTCAGCTGGGATATCCATCCCCAGGTGAGTGAGGAACTTTGTATTTTCATTAGAAGATTTGTAATAGAAAGTCTACTCATGCCCAGTCCCCCGGTACAGTGAGCACACAGGGCATGGGTTTCAGATTTCATACCAGAAAACGTCATTCATTCTATTTTTCTCTATAGGTTGGACTTTTAGGAAAATCGAGGGTATATTTAGCAGAAATTAATGTGAGATGGTCACCATAACAAAACTAGACTCCCATGGACTAGAAGGACATCTACTTTAAAACAAAGTCTAAACTCAAGAACGCAAATGTGTGTGCAGAGGATACACTAATCCATGGTTAAGAAGAAGGGCTCAGACTCTGGCTGCCCCCTCCTTGAGTGCATGCTGTGAAGTGTCAGTGTCAAGGTCTGAGGTGGTATCTACAATATGCGCTTCCTGCGAGAGCATTAACCTGGCTTTCAGTTTCTGATCCTTTGCTAAGAAGTTAAAGGTACTTCACTCCTTTTCATTTATGAGTAAAAGAAAGTACTATTTTTATTCACAAGACACTGGGCTTAAAATAACAAACCCCAGGTCCCCAAAGAAAACAGCATTCTGAGCATCTCACATGGGGTGATGGCTATCTAGGTGTGACCAGTTAGAAAGCCCTTAGTGAGCCCCGAGATATTTATGTAAAATTACCTTGTTTAGATTTGCATTCCTCTGATGATTAAAAATGATGAGCATTTTTTTCATGTGTTTGTAGGCAAATCAAAACTACTTTGAGATATCATCTAACTCCAGTAACATTGGCCCACATCATAAAATCCCCAAACTACAGATGTTGGCGTGGGTTCAGAGAGAAGGAACACTTCTACATCGCCAGTGGGAAGGCAAGCTAATATGGCCTTTTTGTAAAGAAGTTTGGAGAATACTCAATGAACTAAAAGTGGACCTATCATTTAATCCTGCAATTCCTCTATTGGGTATATACCCAGATGATCAAAAACTCATTTTACAACAAAGATATTTTACAAAAAGACATTTGCACCAGAATGTTCATTGCAGCCCAATTCATAATTGCCAAGTCACGGAAGCAGCCCAAATGCTCATTGACTCATGAATGGATTAACAAATTGTGGTATATGTATACCATGGAATACTATGGCAGCCATAGAAAAGATGGAGACTTCACATCTTTTATGTTTACCTGGATGGAGCTGCAACATATTCTTTTAGTAAAGTATCTCAAGAATTGAGAAAATCGTGTTTGATGTACTCAATATTACTACGAAATAAGTATCTAATCACCTATACATTCATATGAATGGTAAAACATAACTATAGTCCAGAAAGAAGGAGGGAAGAGGAGGGAGAGAGAATGGGAGGGGGGAGGTTTAGAGGAGGGAGGGTATTTGGGGGGATCTCACCTAATGGGCATAATGCAATGGTAAATTTCAAAACTATTAAGAAGAGAGTATAAATGTCTTACCACAACAAATAAGGAAGCAGGGCGATGGTTATGTTAATCAGCGAGATATAAGCATTACACATTGTACATTAAATCAGCACATTATACCCCATAAATGCATTAATGTACACAGTTATGATTTAATAAGGGGAAAAAAAAAGAAAAATTACCTTGTTTAATCCTCTTAGCATATCTGTATTGTAATGTTATCAGCTCCCTTTACGAATGGAAGAATTGGAGTTCAAAGACTTAGCCAAGGCCTCACATTAATAAAGTTCTAAAGCTACACCTCAAATTCCAAACCACTATAACAGACAGACAGATATCCTTGCTTCTTCAGATTCTAACTACACTTAACAATCATTAATTAAGGCTTGGCATACCCGTAGCACAGTGGTTACAGTGTCACCAAATGCACTGAGGCTGGAGGGTTCAAACCTGGCCTGGACCAGCTAAACAACTATGACAACTGCAATAAAAACAAACAAAAAAATAGCTGGGCATTGTGGCAGGTGTCTATAGTCCCAGCTACTTGGGAGGCTGAGGCAAGAGTTTAAGGCTTAAACCCAAGAGTTTGAGGTTGCTGTGAGCTGTGATGCCACAGCACTCTACTGAGAGTGACATAGTGAAACTCTGTCTCAAAAAAAAGCTTCATTCATGTTGTAGCAGGTGTCAGAATTTCCTTTCCTTCTAAGACTCAAAAACATTCCCTTGTATGGCTGTGCCATGTTTGTTTACCCATTCATAATGGTGAACACTTGGGTGCCTTCTGCATTTCTTTTCTTTTTACTGTTGATACATAATATTTGTACATATTTATGAGGCACATGTGATATTTTGTTACGTATACAAGATGTGCTTCTCCATTTCTTTTTAAAGTTGTAATTGAAATGCCTAAGTAAATTTATGAATAAATAAAACCTAAGAAACAAAACAAAACTCTTAATAATAAAATTCTGTGGTATCATGAAAAAAAACATTAATCGAGGCATTTATTATTTGTCATACAGAAGTTTGATGACAAAAAGAAGTGTAGTTTAAAAAATGTTAAAAATACATATACATTGAAAATAAAAAAGAGAAATACATTAAAATACATAAATGTTAAAAAACGTACCACACACAGAATATTTATTTCAGCATTGATATATATTTCTTTTTTTTTTTCACCCAGCCTTACTGAGGTATAATCAACAAAAATTGTATATAATCAAGGTGTATAATGTGGTGATTTGATATAAATATACATTGTGAATTTTTCACCACAACTGACTTAAAACATCCATCCCCTTACACAGTTACCACTGTGTGTGCTTCTGTGTGTGTGTGGGGTGGGTGTGAGGACAGTTAAGTTCTACTGCCATAGCAAATTACCAGTATACAATACAGTATAATTAACTACACTCATCATGCTATACATTAGATCTTCAGAACTTATTTTATATCTGAAAATTTATGCCTTTGACCAATATCTTCCCATTTCCCTTTTCCCCCAGCTCCTGGCAACCACCATTCTACTCTCTGCTTCTATTTGATATAAATATGTGAGATTTTGCAATATTTGTCTTTCTGTGTTTGGCATATTTCACTTAGAATGTTGTCCTCCAGTTTCACCCCCGTTATCACAGATTGCAGGATTCCCTTCATTTTTATGGCTGGACAATATTACATCATATGTATTATATATTACATGTATATGTCACATTTTATCAGTTCATCCATTGATGGACATATGGGTTGTTTGTCCTACTATGAATAATGCTGTCCTACTATGACCAAAGGAGAACAGTTACCTCTTTGAGGTACTGATTTTGGCTCCTTTCAATATAGACTCAGAAGTGGGACTGCTGAATTGTGTGGTTGTTTTATTTTTGTGGAAGCTTTCTACTGTTTTCCATAATGGCTGCACAAATTTAAATTTCCACCAACAATATGCAAGGTTCCCTTTCCTCTATACCAGGGGTCCTCAAACTTCTCAAACAGGGGGCTAGTTCACTGTCCCTCAGACCATTGGAGGGCCGGACTGTGGGCCCTGGGATGAGTCGGCTGCTAAGCAGGACAGGTAGTGGTGGCAAAAACATTTGGTGGGCGGGATAAATGTCCTAGGCAGGCTGCATGTGGCCCGCAGGCTGTAGTTTGAGGACTCCTGTTCTATACCCTCACCAACCAACACTTGTTATCTCATTCTTTCTGACTACAGCCATCCTAATAGGTATAAAGTTGTAGTACATAGCAGTTTTGATCTGCATTTCCCTGATGATTAACCATGTTGAGCAGCTTTTCATGTACCTGTTGATCATTTATGCATCTTCTTTGGAAAAATTATTTATTTCAGTCCTTTGGGCAATTTCTTATTGAGTTATTTATATTTTTCTATTGAGTTGTATGAGTTCCTTATATATTTTGAATATTCATCCCTTATTAGATATTGGTTTAAAAATACTTTCTACCAGTTTGCAGGTTCCCACTGTATTTTATTATTTCCTTTGGTATGTAGAAGCATGTTAATTTGATAATTGTCCATTGTTTATTTTTGTTTTTGTTGCCTATGCTTTTAGTGTCATATCCAAAAACCGTTGCCAATACTCATGCCAAGGAATTTTCCCCTGTTTTTTCTTCTTAGAGTGTCACAATTTCAGGGGTTTCATTTAAGTCTTTAATCCATCACAGGCTAATATTTTATGTAAGGTGTAAGATAGGGTTGTCTATAGTCTGGATATTTGTCTTCTCCAATTTTCATGTTGAAATTTGATCTCCAGTGTTACAGGTGAGACCTAATGCACTCAATTAGGAGGTGTTTGGATCATGGAGAGGGATCCCACATGAATAGACCAGTGACTTTGCTCGGAGCGGGGCAAAAACTCAGTTCCTGAAAGAGTGGCCCAGAGAAAAAAAGAGTGTGTGACCTCCCTTCTCTCTCTTGATCACTCATGTGATCTCTGCATAAGCTGATTCCCTTTTACCTTCTATCATGAGTGAAAACAAGCCCCAGACCCTCACTAGGAAAGCAGATGCTGGCAAGATGCTTCTTATGCTGACTAGAGCACTATTAGCTAGATGAATCTCTCCTTTTTATAAAATATCCAGTTTCGGACATTCTTTTTTGGCAACACAAAAAGACGTAAGAAAGCGTCCAATTTCATTATTTTTTGTGCAAATTCAGTTTTTCCAACAGTATTTAGTAAAGAGTATTTCTTACCCGTTATTCTTCATATACTTATGAACTATTGGCTGACAGGACAAGCATGAGTTTATTTGTAGGCTATCCCGTATGTACTACTGGACTCTGTATCTGTTTTTATGCCAGTTTCATGCTGTTTTGATTACTATGCTTTGTAGTGAAGTTTGAAATCTGGAAATGTGATGCCTTTCGATTTGTTTCTCCTTCTTAGGATTTCTTTGGCTACTCGGTGTCCTTTTTGGTTACATATGGATTTTAGGAATTATTTTTTCTTTTTCTGTAAAGAATGTCACTGATATTTTCCTATGGATGGCACTCAATATGTAAGCGGCTTTGGGTAGCATGGACATTTTAACAATATTAATTCTTCCAATCCCTAAATTCAAAACATCTTTCCACTTATTTGTGTCTTCTTCTGTTTCTTTCATAATGCCTTATAGTTTGTTAAATACGGATCTTTTGCCTTCTTGCTTAAATTTATTCCGAAGTATTTTATTTTTTGGATGCTATTGTAAATAGGGTTATGTTTGAAAATTTCTTTATCACATAATTTATTGTTAGTGGATAGTAATATAACTGGGTTTTGTATGTTGAACTTTACCTGTGCTTTCCTGAATGTGTTAGTTCTAGCATTTTATTAGTGGAGTTTTTTAGGTTTTCTATCTACAAGATCAGGATGTCCTTGAATAGAGATAACTTTACTTTTTCCTTTGTAAGCTTGGTGCCCTTTCTTTCTCTCTTTTTTGCTTCTTTTCTTTTTCTTTCTCTCTTTTTTCTTCTTTTCTTTTTCTTCCTTCTCTTCTCTTCTCTCCTCTCCTCCTCTCCTCCCCCCTCCCCTCCCTTGCCCTCCCTTCCTCTCCTCTCCTCTCCTCTCCTCTTCTCTTCCTTCCCTTTCTCTCTCCCCCTCTTTTCTTTTCTTTTCTTTCTTTTCTTTTCTTTTCTTTTTTCTTTTCTTTTCTTCTTCCTTTCTTCCTTTCTCCAGCACAAATTCTATGGCTAGGACTTTCAGTACTATATTGAATAGAAGTGACAAGAGTGATCATCCTTGACTTATTTCTAATCTTAGAGAAAAATTATCAATTTTTCACTATTGAGTATAATGTTAGCTGTGGGCTTATTATATACAATCTCTTTTGTGTTGAGATACGTGTCCTTTATACCTACTTTGCTGAGGTTTTTTTTTTTTTTTATCATACAGGGACATTGAATTTGTCAAATGCTTTTTTATCCATCTATTGAAATGATCATATTTTTGTTGCCCTTCATTTTGTTAATGGCATGTATCACATTTATTGATTTGCATATGTTGAAGCATCCATATATCCCAGAGATACCTCTCACTTGACCATCGTGTATGATCCTTTAATGTGATGTTACATTTAGTTTAATTATATTTTGTTGAGGATTTTCCCATTTATTTTAATTAGGGTTATTGGTTTGTGATTTTATTTTCTTGTTTGGCTTTGGTATATGAATAACATTGGCTTCATTAAAGGAATTTGGAAATGTTCCTTCCTCCTAAATTTTTTGGAAGAGTTTGAAAGAATTGACATTAACTATCTAAGTAGAGAGTTCTTCATGGTAGAATTCACCCATGAAGTTATTTGATCCTGGGCTTTTTACCATTGGAAGGTTTTAGATTTTTGATTCAATCTCCTTGCTCATTATTGGTTTGTTCTGATTTTTTTATTTCTTTCTGACTCCATTTTGCTGGGTTGTATGGGTTTCAGAATTAATCCATTTATTTCAGTTTATCCAATTTGCTGACCTATAATTGTTAACAGTAGTTTCTTAGAATCTTTTGAATTCACCTTGTATCAATTGCAATGTCTCCTCTTGCATTTCTGATTTTATTTGTGTTCTGCCTTTTTTCTTATTTTGTCTAGCTAAAGTTTTGTCAGTATTTTTAACTTCAAAGAACGACTCTCATCAATGTTTTTATCTTCTTTCTAGTCTCTTGTTCATATATATCTGTTCTGATCTTTGACTTTTCCATTTTCTGCTAATTTGGGCTTAGGTTATTCTTTGTGTTCTAGTTCCTTAAGAACAAGTTAGGTCATTTATGTAAAATTGTTCTTATTCCTAACATAACATTTATTGTTCTCAACTGCTTTTGCTGCATCCCGTAAGTTTTGATATCTTTTGTTTCTGTTTTTGTCTTAGCATATTTTTTAATTTCCCTTTGATTACTTTTTTGACCAGTTGGTCATTCATGCATATGGTGTTTAGTTACATGCACTTGTGATTTTCTAAATTATCCTCCTGTTATTGACTTCTACTGTCATATTTTATACTATTGTGTTGACAAAAGATCCTTGATATGATTCTAATCTTACTAAATGTGTTGAGACTCATTGTTTGGTTGAATATGGGATCTACACTGGGCTATATTCTGTGTGTATCTGAGAAGATTGTTCATTCTGCTGCTGTTGAATGAAATATTCTGTATATGTCTGCTATGTCAATTTGGTCTACAGTGTTATTAAAGTCCACATTACTGTTACAATTTTGTGTCTGGGTGTTCTACCCAAGGTCAAAAGTATTGAAGTCTCTTACTATTATTGTTATGTTGTCTATTTCTTTGTTCAGTTCTGTTAATATTTGCTTTTTCTATTTAGGTGATCCAATGTTGGGTACAGATATGTTTATAATTATTTACTGTTCACGAGTAATTCCTCTCAGCATATATGATGATCTTCTTTATCTCTTTTTACAGATTTTGACTGTAGGTTTTTGCTTGGAGGTTACCATGAGGCTTGCTTGAAACATCTCACTTATACCACTCTGTTTTGAAACAATGATAACAATTCTGATTGTATATAAAATATGCAGTTTTATTTCCCCTATTATTTATATTTTCAATGGCACAATTTACATTTTTATAATATGTATCCATTAACAAATTATTGTAGCTATTGTTATTTTTGGTAATTCTGTCTTTTACTAGAGTTCAAAATGATTTTGAACCATGATTATATTAGTACAGTCCTGAATTTGATTGTATGTTCATTTTTATTTGTAAGTTTTATACTTTTTGTATGTTTTCATATTTTTACTTTGTATCCTTTTATTTTAACCCAATAAAGTCTCTTTAGCATTTCTCACAAGGCTGGTTGAGTGCTGATGATCTCCTATAGTTATTTTCTCTGTGGTTATCTTTATGCCTCCTTGATTTTTGAAATACAGATTGGCTGGGTATAGTATCATGATTAGAATTTTTAATTTTTCCTTCAGCACTTTAAATATCTCATTCTGCTCCCTATTGGTCCGCAAGGTTTCTGTTGAGAAGAAACTGATCTCTCACGATAGTTCCTTTGTATGCGATGAGTCTCTTTTCCCTCGCAGCTTTCAAGATTCTTTTTGTCTTTGACTTTTGACAATTCGACTATAATGTATCTCAGAATGTCTTCTTTCGGTTAATCTTACTTGAGATCCTTTTAATCTTCTTGAATCATAATGTCCATATCCTTCCCTAGATCTTCTTTCTGAGGCTCTAGTAATTTATACTTTCATTTGCCAAACAGTATCCTATAGTTCCCTATGCTTTCTTCTCTCTTTTTACTGTTTTTGTTGTTGTTGTTGTTGTTGTTATTGTTCCTCTAACTGGCTAATTTAAAATGACTTGCCTCTGAGTTTACTGATTCATTCTCCTGCATAATCGAATCTGCTATTGAAGTTATCTGAAGAATTATTAGTTCTATCATTGTATTCTTCAGATCCATGATTTCTTTTTTCTTTTTCATGGTTTCTGTACCAAATTTCCTATTTTGTTGATGCATCATTTTCCTGCCTTAGTTTGGGTGTCTGTCAATATAATTATAATAATTTACAGTAATACTTATATATAATGCTTACTATGAGATAGACACTTTCTAAAAACTTAGTAACCCTATGAGGTAGGTATCATTTTATCTATATTTTCCAGAGGAAGAGGTTAGTTAATGTGTTGAAAATATTAACACTATTAAGTATGGCAGATAGGATTCAAACCCAAGCAGTTCAGCTCCAGTGATCATGCTCTTGCCCTCTGACTTCACAGACTTGCAGTGCACATTGGAAATGGTGTAATTTAGGAAGTTTTCTTACATGTGAAAAGTATTCCATATTAATTCTCTTCCCTTATCATTTTTGCATCTTGATGCATCTACTCCTTTAATTCCTTGCTAGTTAATTATATCTCTCATTTATGTATCTAGGTATCTATCTGTTTGTAACATTTAGGCATATGTGCTATGTTATATATACATATTGCCAATGCAGTAAAGGTTTTTATGTTGTTTTGCATCTAGTAGTATAGCTGACTGCTTTGTGGTTTCTTTGGTTAGCTTCTAAGCCCAGCTCTGATGACCACCAAGGGATGAAATGAGAGGCAGGAGCTTGTTTGGATAATTATAGAAGACTACCCAACCAGAATTCATAATCTGATTACTCAATCTCAAGTCTGTGAATCTGAGCTATGCCCCTTAGGATGGAAACCAAAATAATGAATATGATGGAAGTTTGAAACCAGGGAAAGATTTCTGTGCATAGAATATTTCTCTAAACTGGAATAGGCAAAGCATTAAGAGATCCATGAAACTATTCCTTTGAGTGTACAAAGAATGAAATGGTACCAACCATGAACAGAGAATCAGAAATAGAGATTTTGGCAGTCTAGGGGTTTAAAGATGATGTGCTAAGAATCAGTATGGGAACGACCACTCTTCCAGATCCTTCTCCACCCCATGCCTGCTAACTATGGCCATAAGGAGTCTCACAGAGAACTTACTCATTGATACTAGATAAGGCCACAAACCTTTGTCCATATAATGCTTTACATAGTCACTGGTCATTCTGTGGAAGTTCAATGTTAGTTATTCATCCCAAGGTTAGACTAGAATCAAAGTATATATAGTGAATGTTGTTTGCTGATGAGAATTGTGCAATCTGGGTCACAGAAACATATTCTAGAGTCCTGGT
Source organism: Otolemur garnettii (assembly GCF_000181295.1). Taxonomy (NCBI): domain Eukaryota; kingdom Metazoa; phylum Chordata; class Mammalia; order Primates; family Galagidae; genus Otolemur; species Otolemur garnettii. Next base: position 50,214,153 of record NW_003852396.1, read on the forward strand.
ATGTTTTTATTTTGTACTTTTTTCCTTTTTTCTTTATGTTATAAGATCCCATTCATATAACGGCTTCTTTTACTGTCCTTGGTAACTGGGTTTCTGAGGTATTCCTCTGTGTAGACAGCTAAGACCTGCCCAAAGGGATGTTCTTGATCTGTACCAGGATCACAATCATGAACAACTATGTGCCCCTTTTGTATACATTTTCATGCCAGGGGGTCGCAAATCTAATAAACTTTGCATAAAACCTACAGTGTATCTACAACTATGACATATTCAATGATCAATATTCATGACTGATTATGGACTCTGAGAATAGCCTGAATATTGTTACTATTAATATACTATGGTTAATATATTATTAATATTGGTAGAGAATGTTATTCTACCATTAGATTTATCATACTATGTTTTCTCAGAAAATTAAATCAGTTAATATATGCATATAAAGGATGTAGAACATTGCTTGGCACATAGGAACACCCCGAGTCACATTCAAATATTAGCTTTGATAATGTGTAAACATGGACACATTATGTAATTTCTCAAACCTTTGGTCTGCTTAGTTCTTAAATAGTAATAATGGAACATGCATTTAATTATTGGAAAAGATTAAATATTTGATGAAAAATTTTCCATAAACCACCAATCATAAGGTTCATATATGATGTTTGTATTATTATTGTGATGTTAGAGTTTATGATGATAACATGGTGGTATTAATTCAAGGATATTGGAGAAATAGTACCTGAAATATTATCCCCCCATTTTTATTGAAATTAAAAGAATTGGCTAGAGATTTGGGAAATCAATAAAGTATTATGGCTTATAGATATGTGGGAAAATGTTGGATGGATGTGCTATCAGATTCCTTTTTTTTTTTTTTGCCTTTTCAAGTTTTTATTTTTATACTTTTTTTGTATTAAAAAGAAAATCATAATTACCATAAATTACAAAGGACTACAACAGGACTAGAATAATGAATGAATCACTTCAACCTGGAAAGCAGATACTCTCAATAATATTGATGTTATAATACAAGCTCATTGAAGTATTTTACATTTTTTTGAGTCCTTTTAAGTGTGATATCCTGGCACATGGTAAAGATAACATACTACGAGCATAAGGTGGAACCTTCTCCACAAAGCCAGATGATAAGTTTTCCTCTCCATTAAGAAATGGGCTGTAAGTTCCTGTCTTCTGTGCCATCAACATGGCTGAAGGAGGAAAGGATGGGGGTTGGGGAAAATTCAGAGACCTTTCCACACAGGAGATATTTTGGAGTCCCATTCAAGAGGGTAACAGATGATCCAGATCACTCTGCCCAGGCCATTTGGCAAAAACCCCTCACCCTTCTATGTTATCAGATTCTTTTTTTTATTAAAAACACAGTATGTGGCTCCAAAATGGCCTGTGATTCTTCTGTATTTTTTTAAGTTGCTCAGGAATGTTGAAAGGAATAAGGGACCCAGTACAGGAGCACAGGGCCTTGAAGTTAAATCCCATGTATACAGAACTGAGAGAAATCAGTAGTGTCTCAGTTACCAGAGAACTCATGGCAAAGGAAACAAATAAAACAAGCTTCAGACGACAGATGCTCTTGTGCTGCTCCATGGAGCTCTGACCTAAGAACTTTTTTCACTTTTCTCCTGGACTTTTTCTACCTTTCCCAACTTCAATAGTGCAATTATTTGATTGTATAAAATCATATTTGATTTCATGAACTTACTAGTTTTACAGTCTTTTTCACTTATTAAATCTCTTACATATAACCTCAATTATATTTTCAAAATGCAGTATTTTAAAAATGAACAGTAATTTCAACCTTGGCAGGAAGCTTGTCCACTGGTTTATTGCCACCAATAAACTAGTTGCCTTATCTTTTCAGATAAAGTATTTAGTTAATGTTCTTATTTTCTCACTGCTAAAATTAACTTATTCAAACTTCATGAAAATAGCATAGATATGCAGAAAAAAGATAATAACTTTTCAGTTTTATGTTTATAATGCCACATTCTCCTTCAGACTACTCTCTCTCTCTCTCTTTCTCTCATTAGAGCCTTTGCAGAATATTTGTGAAGAAACAGCCATGCCATGATTATTGGGATAATAAGGAAAAAGAGAAATCACTCTCTCAAAAAGTTGTCATCTTGGAAGGAAGAGAAAAAAGTCTTTTTTAGAAAGAAAGACCATCTACTGTAACCTCAATTGAAAGATTCGGCAAAGCTAAATTCTATAACCTTGGACGATGCATTCGACTTCTTTGTGACTCTGATGCAGAAAAGTACTAAAAACCTTGGCTCCTTTATTTGAAGATATGGTACATATTTAATGAGTTAAAATGTATAATATACTTGAACTAATCAAAAGATTCCAGATGAATAGAGAACTGTTACTACTATATTCTTATTATATCTGTATATCCACATAATAATTTGCTGGGGAAAACTTACTGATACTCATTTAAAATTTTAGCAAGAGATATAGGTAATTATTGTAGATAAATATATTTTTCTATGAAGGAAATAATGCCTGAAAAGAAAGAATATTTAATCCAATAAGATTATTAAATTGTTTTGAGGAAAGGTATCCCATTCTCTGAGATAATGGATCAAAAATAGGTTGCACTCATACCAAAGACCTGATTAGTTTTCAACACATTTTGAAGTATTGTCATTCCTTTTAGCTGAACCATGTTTTCCCAACTCTACACTGCTTCTCAGGCTAGTTAGTCTCTGCCAGCTTCTGCAGGGTATTCTGAATCCTCCTTATTATGCTGCAGTTAGACCATTCTTGACAAGCCATGCCACTGTGTCACTCGGACTCTGAATGTTTCTGGCCTGAAAAATTCAGATGATTATGTTTTGTTTTGCCCTAGCTTCTCCTCAGGGATTCTCTTCCAGGGGTCCTGTTGGAATCCCATTGTTTTATACTGAACACTACTATGTGACTTCAAACAAGAGAACTTGACTAAATTTCTTCTATCTACTTTGAATTTCCCCCAAGATGCTGAGAGAGCCAAAGTAACTTAGAAAACAATATCCATCTTTTAAATACTCTGTGTGCAGAACTATGGAGAAATATAAGCAAGGCCTTGGTGCTTAAAGAGTCTAAAGGTCTGCCTTGCTCTTCAGCCACCCTTTAGCGGCATTGGTTATACCATTGAACCTATAGCTGAGACCTTGTGACATGCTAGAACAATCTGGCTTCATGATCTTTCAAATATCTCTGATCTTCATTGCTTTGTAGTGTTCTCTGCCCCCGTTTGCACCCACACATCATCTCATATTCCTTTTAACTATTAAGATTGTCACAGCCCTTGGACATTACTACTTGCCAATGAGACTTTCTAGTTAGTGCTAGCATTTTAGTAAGCATTGCCGGTACCTGGCCTGTTCTGCCAGGAAGGCCCCACTTAGGGGCCTCCTGGGACTCATGAACACAGAGATAAAGGAGAATCTTGAGTCCCTTCACAAAGAGTTTTAGGCCCCTGGCTTTCCAAAGTAAACAGGAGGCCTGATGAGAACAACGGTCTCTAAGAGAGCCAGAGTCAGAAGTGCTTTGTTTCCCAGGGGAGATTAAGGAATTGAACACTTGTACCACCTTTCCTTCTAAATTTCACCCTGAGAGACCTTTCATACCCACCTTTACATTTCTTTCTGCTAGTCCAAGACTCTCTGAATCCACCTAAGCCCACCTTAGTATAGGATGTCCCACCTTTTATGCCAGCCCTACCTGAAATGTATCCCACCCCACAAGTTCCTGCCTTTCAAATCCTGGCTTGTGAGCCATCGGAGAGTCTGAGTCTTAAGCCTTAACAGTCTTTTTTCCTTGCATGGCCCCCGCAAGCATATATCCTCTTTCTCTGCTACAACTCCCAGCTCCAGTGTGTGGCTTTATTGAATGTGATGAGCAGACCCCAATTTTGTTCTGTAACATTGAGCACCAAGCCAGGCCCTGTGTAATCTTGAGTAAGTCCAAAGATGACAGGTAGAAGTTCCTCAGCCAGGACTAAAGACAGAGAGGTATAACTGAGTGCCAGGGTAGAACTTGAGGAAAACTGTGGCATCAGTAATATTTGTTTTTTTTTTTTTCCATTAAATCATAACAGTATACATTAATGCACTTATGGGGTACAATGTGCTGATTTTATATACAATTTAGAATGCTGACCTCAAACTGGTTCACATAGCCTTCACCTCACTTACTTATTGTGTTAAGACATTTATACTCTACACTTAATAGATCTGACATGTACCCTTGCAATAGACACCATAGGTGAGGTCTCACCTACCATTACATTTGCAAGTGGTACTCGCTAAATCCCCAGTGCATTTCTGGGGCCCTCTTCCAACAAGGCACTTTTTAGGCCATTCATTTTTCTACATGCTTTGCACATATTTGATTCTCATAAAATTCCAATAGTTTCTATAATACCTGGCTTTTTCTAATAAGACAAATAGAACACACATTGGTTAAACAATAATTCTCAAAATTTCAGAGTTAGAACATGGGCTGGGCAGAGATATGGATCAAGCAGTCTAATTCCAGAATTTAAAGGCAATCAAATCTAAAAGGAGTGAAGAGAACAGGCTCCATTGCAAAGGCAGTAACTCCATATTTGTTCTCATAGGGAAGATTCTTGGCATCTTCCATTTAGGTAATTAAAATATCATTTTACATGAAAGCAAAGAGGCGTGCTTCTTTTTTTTTTCAACCTATTTTGTTAAAAAATTCTCTCTTTTGTTTAATTTGTTTTGAATAAATCTTCTCTCCTGGATCTTGAGTTTGAACAGTACAGAATTTATAACACTGCCTCTCTATGCTCTTCTTGGTTTTGGAACTATCAATCTGGCATTTTCCCTAAAACTCAATATCTTTTTAATCATAATGAGCATTTTCTGCACTCAAAGTTTTTTTTAAAAAAAACATAATGGGGAATTCTTATCTCAATGAGAGAGTCTCAATACATTCTGGCTTAAGGATAGCTATAACCCATTCTGATTAGTACTGTAGATAAAAGAAAAGCAAATAACGCACATGTTCTGCCACCAGCATTTTAATCTTTAATTATTAGACTCTGGGAAAATACACTTGGAAACATAATTGTCCTTGTGAGAGTTATCGTTAATAGAAATTCTGGAATGGTTTGGGCTACAAAACCTCAGGAAGAAAGAAATTCCTTAAAGTCACATACCAAAGGAGGGTATCAGGAACTGACCCCACAGTTCAGAACAAACGTGTGAAAACAAATTGTCAGTGGGGTCAGAGGCTGACAGCTCCCCTGTGGCCCCCCTGCACCACTAATTCTTATGTGACTTTTAATTAAGGGGACAAATTCCTAAAACCTTTCGTGTCCTGTTCACTGCAGGGTATGGCAGGTCTATTCTCTGCCCTCATCTTCTAATATATCAGGTAACCCAGTTTATCACTCTGTCCTTTTTGGTGCAAGCTCAAGTCCTTCCCTGGGATTTAATACAAAACACTGTCTTGATTATTCTTCTGCAACACTGACAACCAGTCTTTAGTCTGCTTTATGTATTCTTCATAATCTGCCCATTTATGAGACACTGAAGACACAGCACTCAAGCCTAGGAGCTTTTCTTTGTCTGTACCCACATCACTGGGGGTCTCAGTTGTAACACTGATGGCTCCCAAATTCTTATCTCCAACGTAAGTTTCTTCTCTCAACTCCAGACTCATGTATCCAATTGCTTATTCAAAACTGCCACTTTGATCTCTAATAGACCACCTAGACTCAACGTGTGCCAAGCTAATTTCCAGCTCTTTCCTGTAGAATTTGTTTTTCATCATATTCTTCATTTCCACACGGAAGCTGCATTTTTCTAGTTGATAAAGCAAAAGATTTTGGAGTCCATTTTTCATATTTGAATATTCTAGTTCATTCCATTACCCCTACTCTGATTCAAGGAACTAATTTCTCTGAATTTTTCTGAATCATAGCAATCATCTTTTATCGAATTGCCCTAATTTCATTCTTTGCTTTATCAAACAGCCAGAATAATTGTAATAAAATTTTGCTCTTGAGATGAGTCTCTACTCAAAAATATTCCACAGTTGTGCATATTAGTTATAAAAGCGAACCCTCCTCAAATGGTCTGCAAGATCATGTCCACAATCTAGATCACATACACATGACCTCTCTGACCTCACCTTCTTTGTTTAAAATTCTGTTCTTTTCCAGGCAGATTTGTCTCCTTGCTGTTCCCTGATAGCCTTCCAACCCAGTGCCTTTCTATTTGTTGTTTCTTTACCTTAAAATATCACTCTCAAGTTATCCTCCCCTAGGTCTTTGCTTAAATATAATCTTCTTGGTGAAGTTTTCTGCTATGGCATACTTCCTCTCTGGCACATTTTTATTTTTATTCATAGTACTAATCATAACCTCAAAGATTTATAACCTGAAATTCAGCTTATTTTCTTTTTTATTGTCTTCTTGCCTTCATGAAGAGATAAGATCTTGGAAAGAAGAAGTATTTTATCTCGTATTCACTCATAAATTATCATCACCTAGAACTTTGTGCATATAATAAATTCTCAGGACGCATTTGCTGAATGGAGGATGGTGACGGCCACATAGAGGTAAAATTTTAGGGCTATTGGAGAAAACATTATGTCTTTGGGATCTGCTTTGAAGCAAATTTGAGGATTATCCTGCCAGACATCAGGTTAATAAAAAAGTTAGTGAACCATAATAATATTTATTTTCTTTATATGACTGGGGTTATAAGAGGCCCTAATGATAGGTGAAAGATTTTGACACTGATAATATCTTCATCTATATTTTACAATTCTATTACTTAAGCAGCCAAATATAGGAATAGTTGGAGCTGTCTCCTTGAGTAATATAATTATACATTCCAATTTGTTCATCTCTTCATCGCCATCTAAGACTTTGCAAAATATAAGTTTGATTGTATTCCAGTAAGTAAAGCCTTTGGTGGTATAGTAGTCTGCCCAGGCTTCTCTGATAAAATACCATAGACTTGATGGCTCAATCAGAGACATTTATTTGTCATTTGTCCTTTATTTGGAGGCTGTAAAGTCCAAGATCAAGGTGCCAACCAGTTCAGTTCCTTGTCGGCCTTCTTCCTGGTTTGCAGATGCAGATAGCCACCTTTTCACCGTGTCCTGCAGAGAGAGTAATTTCTCTCTCTTCCTGTCCTTTTTTTTTTTTTATAAGGCCACTAATCTCATTATCAGGGCCTCATGCTAATGTCTTCTTCTAACTCTACCTCCCAAAGGCCCAATTCTCAAATACTATCACATGAAATGTTGGGCCTTTAGGATATACAGGGCGTTCATAAAGTTCATGTGCAACTTAAATTGTGCATGAACTTCATGGACACTCTGTATATGTGGGGGGACACAATTAAGTCCATAGATGGTGGTTTCTCATTGCTTTTTTTTCTTTTTTTTTGACATAGAGTCTCACTTTGTTGCCCTCAGTAGAGTTCTGTGGCATCATAACTCACAGCAACCTCAAACTCTTGAGCTTAAGCGATTCTCTTGCCTCAGCCTCAAAAAACTGGGACTACAGGCCCCTGCCACAATGCCCAGCTATTTTTAGAGATGGGGTCTCGCTCTTGCTCAGGCTGGTCTCAAACCTGTGAGCTCAGGCAATCCACCCACCATGGCCTCCCAAAGTGGGTTTCTCATTACTTTTATTACAAAGACCAAACATTTAACAAGAACCTTGTGATTTCATACTCTGGATCCTTCTAGACCCAGTCCTTGCTCTGGATCTTTTTATGTCATGCTGCCCTCTGTTTTCTTGCTCTCATCATTTCTTCCTTTTGCTGGACACATGACACTCCCTCTACTGTGTGCTTGTCTCTGCTTGGAATGTCCAACTGTGCAAATCTTTCTACATGAACAATTCCCATTCCTTCTCCAGAATTTGGTGTCTCAACTATCACTTTCTTGTGGGAAAATTCCTTCATCTGCTGGCCAAATCCTTCTTGCTTTCTCAACATATCTTTTCTTGGAGCCCACTTGTAATGTGGGTGTAACTACTTGGATAATAAATTTCTCCTTCATGAGACTGGCAGCTCCATGGAAGTGCTATGTCTGTTTCCACTATGATCCCACCACCAACAGAGTGCCTGGCTTATGCTTGTGACCAGAATTTGGTTGAAGTCATGAAAAGAAAGTCAGATGCCTTTACTACCTGTGACCATACACAAAATTCTGATTTCCAGAGTCTAAAGGTTGATTAAGTCAACTGTTTTTGCATTTTAATAATTGAGAGTAAGATATTCTTTTTAACTCAACATTTTCCTTTTATGTTATATGTTAGGGTTTTCTTTTTTTTTAAAGAGGAGAATCTATATGATCTTGAAAACACAGCTATATCTTCTAGGAGTCTAATTCTAAATATATATTAAAATAACATTTTATCTCCTAAATTTTTAGTGAATGTAATGCATACAATGGGAAAATGTGTGTGGTTTAAAATAATAACAATAATAATCTAATAATATTAGGTCTTGTATTTGAGAGATTTGTACTGAGTACTTTATATAAATTACCTATTTCATGCTTCTGACAAATCTGTTAACTAATATAATAAAAACTATACTTTACTGAGTTTTTTTTAATGTTCCAGGGCTTGCCTAAATTATTTCCTTTGGTCTTTTGATCTTCGAAAAGTAGATATTAGTATTCTGACTTTGCTAATGAGGAACCTGAGGATTTTGAGGGTTATAAAAGTTTTTAAGGTCACTCAGCTTATCAGTTGTAAGATTGCCCTGAGAGCAACTTCTGCATTTCTATATTGTTTTGTAAAAAATGAAAAAGAAGCTAAATTGAATAAATGATATTCCAGATTATGCAATTGGAATACTGATGCTGTAAAGCTCAGAGTGACCCTTGGGATCAAGCCACTTAAAGTCATAGTCTCATTTGCAAATTTTGGAAATGAGATTTATTGATTTACCTCCCTATATCATAAATACTTTGAAAGCAGGAAACGTTTTGTTTTGATTCATAGTACCACACATATTGTTCTACATAACGGATGTGCTCGATAACATTTATGGAATTGAATTGTTCAAGTCATCAATCAAGGCAGAGCCAAGATGAAATCAAATTTCCTGACCTGTGATAGAGGACTCACTTCATTAAATACGGTGCTAATAAATGACTCAGGTAGGCACTTGTTTTATTAAATAGCAACACTGTTAATAATAGGATTAGAGCACTTCTGAGTGATACTGCCATCACCTCCATTATCGTAAGGGAATCTGCAGATCTCCTTCTGGACTTTCTTGCCATAATTTTTTTGTGTGTTTGTCATGGTTTTTCTGACAGATACATCCTAGCAACAGGGATCCAGTTTGTCTCTTCAGGTTTCAAAGGCAATGAAGAGGAGATGTAGTTATAAAACAGTTCAGGAAATGGTGCCATTTCTTTGGAAGCAGCTGGTTGCCACCATTCGTGAAATCCCCAAAGTGAAATACCACTGCAGTAGGCAAAATAAATGTGTATGAGTATGTGTGCAGAGTTGGTGTTGATAAATCCCCACGTAATTAGTTCCAAAAAGATTGAAACGTTTATACACAGAAATACCAGAAAGTAAGATTTCCATGTAAGAGTTAAAAGAGATTGATATTATTCAAACATGCTAAGGGAAGACAGGGGGCAGCTTAATTAACAATCTTTAAGTGATAGCTTTGCTTTCTGACCATATATGGCAATGTCCAGTCCTATTCTCAGTTCTGTCAATGACAGAAGAATATTTAATATAGAGTACAACAGGAGAGACTCAGATATGATAGAAATAATAGGCTTCTAAAGTTAAAAAGCTTACTCCCTAAACTTGAGCAGGAGGACGTGTGAAATCTCTTTTCCTGGACAACTCTGTAGAAAGTCACCTCTCTATGATGTCTGTGATGACAGACGCACAGCTCTATTCAAAGGAAGATTTCAACTCAACTCACCTCAATAACCTGACAATATCCCTTCTAGATCTAAGATTAGGCCTTTTATTTGTTTAAATCCTTAATGTCATTTGCAGTATATCAGTTCAATCAAAGCAATAAGCTATCTATTAAAAGAGTCTTTGCTTATGGGATCCCAGAGAGATCATCAAAACTATTGAGTTTGGTTTAGTATACATTCAGATTTCATTTTATTATATCAGAAGAAAAATTGGATGACTTGACTGTCATAGGACAATAACATTAGGTTATATGGATTTAGGGCCCACACTATGCACTGATAACCAGGTGATCCTTGTAATTTTCAGACTATTGAGAAATTCTATCAGCCTAAAATATTTACCCATTGCTCTACCATGCTCCCTGAAATTTCTATCACAAGGCCATTCAGTAACTGTAAAAAAGAAATTATTCTTATGAATGTGTTAAGCCTATGAATCTCTTTGGTATAGTTACTCTATTCATATTTACCTATCACCCTGGGCAATGAAAGAGCAGGACTTTGCACAGGTCAGTTTTGATAGGCCTCGATACAGACAGCTCAATAGCATGTAGTAGTGATTTGGAAAGAGAAGAATAAGAAGCCCAGAGGGTAATGAAAGTATCAGAGTGTGGTACGGGAGCTCTCTCGTGCTACCTTGCGAAAGCCAATTGTTAAATTTGCAGGAGTTTTGAGCCAGTTTCTAAACATGGCCATTATGAAAAATTAAGTTCTGTGATTTTTTAAAAATTGCATCAAAAATAAAGTTAATAAATATAACTCATCACCTCCTAATGATGTGATTGCATTTTATTAATATCTATGCTCTTTTGATTATTTACTTGGAAATACTATACAATGAGTACCTATGAAAGATCTCTTATCAAACCCTTGCTTAGGAATATGATGTTCATAGCTTGAAATTAGCAATGGTGGGAATATTTTCACCATGGAAATGGGAAAGTGATACAAATCAGTCTGCTCTTTTTTTCCCCATAGAACCTGTTAAGCATTCAACATTACACTGCTGATTTTAATGGTTCCTAAAAGTTATTGCCTTTCTATAGGAGTAAAAATGTTTAGCTGAAGGACACAGAGCAAGTTAAATCTCCCAGGCTGACACACTTCGTGCTAAAACATTCTCAAATGTCTTAATGCCAAAGTGATGGACTTTGTGGATGATAAATAGAAAGCAGTTTATAATTTTTGCTGTTTAACAAGTTCTTGCCATATTGTTAACAACTTGTCTTTATTTTCTACACAAATACTTTCTTGCCAGCTAAAAAAAAATCTTCTTTTATGTTTCCCCCATATTTTCAGTCATTCAAACATGATTTGCTATGGGTTTCACATATCTATTTACTTGAGATTACGTTTTCTTTAGTTAGAAACCATTCAGCACAGCTAAATGGGAAGTCAGAATACTTCAGAGCACTTACGGATAGGTTTGGATTTTGCCTCTGCAAGGTGAATAAACCACAGATGAGTAACTTCAACTCTTAAACACTTTGGTTAGTCCATTTTAAACAGGGGTAGCATAAGCTCTTTGGTGGCGTAAGCCTAAAAATCTCATGAGATGATAGACTTACAAGTGAATGCACACAGGTGTCAGGCCTGAGATGTGTGTTCATGAACCACTGATCTTTTGCATGAATCCTTTCTTTCGTTTCTTCTCCACTAAAATACAGAATCATGTTGGGGCTTGGACTATCCTAAGGGCAAGAAAATTATAAATTTCCCCAAACCAGCCCATTGGAAAAACTCATGAATTTCAAAGTCCTGTGTGCCCTCTGATGAACTAAAAGTTATCTTTGATTCCACAAAGCCCCAGAGACAGCTGGAAGGAATATTTGGGGAGGAGAAGATACTCCAGGGTATTCTTTTTGTAGTTGAAAGAGACTTTTGAATATGATCTATTCTTTCTACCATAGCTTGGAGCCTTGGACAGGGAGAAAGGAAGAGAAAATTGAGTTGAAGTTTCTCTGGCCTGCTCTTTCAGAACTAGCAGCTTTTAAATATTTTGCACATTTTCCCTTAAAAGATTATATCAGATTGGTCAGACACAGTGATTTCTTTGCTCTCCTGATGTAGCCTTATTGGTGACATAGGATATAACCTGAGAAATACTGGTAACATCAGAGATTCATTATCATTAAGCTCAGAATTTACATATGTCTTTTCTCTCTTTTCCTCTGCCCTTTACTGAAGTGCTGTTGACTTCTTAACACAATACATGAGAGCAGAGAAAATCCCATTGACACATCTAAGAGGTTTCCATGAGGTTCTAGTAACTTTGGTGGGCAAAAACCATAAGTGTTATTCTCTCTCCCAAATTATTAGAATCGGCTATTGTTTTGGACCATGATAATGTGACAGCTTCTTGGTGCTTACTGAAGGGAAAGGGGAAAAAAAGTAAGGAAGGAAAAGTGAATAAAAAAAAAAAGAAGAAGAAAAACCGAGAAAAGGAGACAGAAATGGAGGAAAGAAAGAAGAAAAGCCTGGTTAATAATTTGCCCTTTATATTTCTTAAATGACAAAGTGATTATACATTATATAAAATATATTGTCTTCCTGAGTTCTTTCTCTCATGAGAGAAGAAAGAGAGACAGAGGCAGGGAGATAATGAGACCGAGAAAGAGAAAGACAGAGAGACGAGCCTCAATATCTCCTCCATCATCCAAGTCAGAGCTCCGGGAGGCATGGCAGACTCCATCCTCTTACTTTTCTGTTATCAAAAATATATCACCGAGAGTTATCCATTGTATTCCCTAAAAACCCAAATCAGTTCTCTAACACACACACCACAGATACTTCTCATCACTTTTATTTTAGGCAGTGATAATATTTGCCTGTTCTACTGAAACAATGGGATTCCTTGCACCAAATCTCTTCTTCCTTAAAAACTCATTCTCTACCTGAGTGATCCTGTTAGAATCAACTCTGGTCACATATCAGCTGTTTAAAATCTTTCTCCTTAAGAACAGAGCTCAAAATTACCGTGCTGTGCGAAGCAGCATCTGGTGTGGTTTTGTGCTTCCAGTCCAGAGTCTTTGCTCTTTCTCTAGTAAGTTGTTGACTGAGTAAGTCGAGGAGTGTGAATAAATCAGTGAATATGTCAGATGGGTTTTAGTTTCCAAACTCTTCCATGTTCTCCCCTGCTTCTCAGAGTTGAAAGCACTGCTGTTTCTCCTTGGAAGATGCGTTCCTTTTCCATTCCTTACTGGCTGTACTCTTTTTGTTTCTATAGGAGCTGAAGCATTACCTTTTCCATCATTTTTTCCTTAGCCAACCCTAAATTGTGTGCTTAATCAACTGTTTCTATCCCTAGACCTCCCACTGTCTTACACAGGAAGAAACTGACTAATTCTTAATATCAATTATATGCTTGCCAAATCATGTATAATAAAACATATGAATGAAGTGAGTGAATAAATAAAATATAAGACAATGTTATCATTGGTATTTCAATTTAGTTTTTTACATTATCCTTCATCCATTATTGCTATTCAATCTATCTGCATTTAACCAATATTTGTATTTGTATTCAAAGTAAAAAAATACAACGAATAAAACTTGCTATCCCGTGAATACTCTATTGACATAGATGCTGGTATTGCCAATTTCCTGAAAAAGGGAAACCACCAGAGCAAAATGCAACACAAATGGGAGGAAGAGAAGAAATAGAGGACATGGAAAATAATTGTTCCTTAAACTCGTAACAGCTAAACTTTTTAGATTCAGCCATTATTCTCTAGACATACTCAACAAAAGAAGTGGAACAGCAATTATAAAAACCCGGAGTTGGAAAGAACTAGAAACTGAACTGAATAGAAAGGTTGTTCACAAGGAGCCAAAGACCAGTTTGGCTGAAATCTGCTTTTTTTCACTGCCATTTAAATGCATTTGAATAATGAAACCCAAGAGCAATCATGTCTTAATATGGACATGCTTATTAAAGAAAGCCAGATTTCTACTTCTCTCCAAATAATACCTTTATTGTTCTTTTTTTCTCAAAATCCAAAATATTTTAAAACATTGTTTTAAAAATAATTTAATTCTCAACAGTCGTAATTTTCTCAGTCTGTGTGCTATGCACAGGTAAGTGCGTGAACCTACAGGAGAGCAATCTGTACGCTACATCATAAATAGTTTCTGATACTGGTGCTTCTGAACCACACTGGAAGTGGTGGCATGGGGCAGAGCTGGTGAATAAAAATGGATCCTTTTATTTATTTTAAATTTTCTTACCTTTTTAAATTTTTTTATTAAATCATAAACACATCGATCATGTATACATGGATCCTTTCATGATAGAAATATTACTTGTAAGATCCTAAACTTTATTCAAACTAGCTTAATAATAAAAAAAAATTATTGGCCAGGCACAATGGCCCACATCTGTACTCCTGGAAAACAACCCAGAGCGAGACCCCATCTCTATTTGAAACAGAAAAATTACTCAGGTGTTGTGGTGGGTGCCTCAACCCAGTCCCAACTGCTTGGGAGGCTGAGGCTGGAAGATCATTTGAACCTACGAGTTTGGGGTTGCTGTGAGATATGCCACAACACTCTTGTCTGGGCAACAGAATGAAACTCTGCCTCAGAAAGAAGAAAAAGGAAATTTATTGGATACAGGGGCATTTAATGGAAACCAGAAGCAGAAAATGTATATGGTCTTCATTTAGAATGAGAGGAATCCAGAAAATAGTAAGTCACAAACCGATGTTATTCTGTCCATCACTCTGTGGCCAGATAGTCTGTCATTTCTGCACCTCTAAAGTCTGTGTCATTCTACTCTCTGTCTCTGCACATCATGTTTCTCTACTTCTAATTACACAGAGAATGATCTATGCAATCCACCAATCTCAGTATGCATTGTGAACTAACTAGCATCTCAACTCTTAAACCCCAAAGAAAGAAAATATGATTGGCACATTTTAGATTAGATTAGGCTTTCCAGATGTAGCAAATAAGTATAAGAATGTCTGATGCAAGACTAAGGAAACACTTATGCTAAAAAATTACATATTGCCTATCTGAAATTCAAATATGATTGGTGACCTGTTTATCTGGCTACCCCCTGTAAAGTGTTATCTATTGATCTGATCAGTTGTAGGTATGGAGACTGAGCAAATGGAACAAAAGATGGACTTACACTGGGTAACTGGGTATAGAAAAAGCTCAGAAAAGGTGTATTAAAGTCACCCTCTGCATCTAGGATAGAGTAAATGAGAGAGATGACTTTGGTTCTTAGCAGGGGAAGGGGCCAGACTGTATTGTCATTTGGATAATAGGTAAATGATACATGCCAGGTGACTAAGAAAGAGCAAAACATTTTCAACCGGGTGAGTTTTTTTAGTGATGTATATTTTTAAATAATTTACAAAATGCACTGAAGGAGGCCATGCCACCAATATGCTGGATTTCCATTTCCTTCCAAAAACACTACCTGTCTACGGGCTAGCATTTTAAAAGTACATATATATCTTTTTATTTTAATTTAGATAAACATCCCAAGAGATGACACTGTCATTACGGCTTTGCAGCTGAAAATACCGAAACTCAAAGAGGCTATCTACCGAGGTTATCACGGCTATAAAACAACACAAGCAGAATTTAAAGTCAGGGCTGTCTGAAGCCAGAACTTTCCCACTACACTGTGTTGCTTCTAAATGGTTGTTGCTTTATACTCTCAACCTCAGCGCTATTCCACGCTGCCACTGAGGACTGCGATAGCTCCTCTGTTGCTATCTTAAATCAGCAGCCCCAATTTATATGGCGAAAGGCCGAGGGACCACTTCCATCTGGAGCATGAGCAAGAGTGCTTGGCTCCTAAGCGACATTTCCCCCGGCATTGCTTTCCTTATCCCTATCTGTTTTCTAATCCTAAGTAAGTGTAGCACTAGTTGGGGTACCTTCCATGCTGCTGAGAATAACAAATAATGCATAACTATGCATATGCATGAGTGGAATGACAGCTATGCATGAATGCTCTACATTAGTACCTAATAATCACCATCTACTTTCTCTATTTCTATTGTCTAGAATAAAGGGCGGGCATGGGGGATGTTAGTTAGCTCAGTCACTAATCAAAGGTAATTACACCATTGCCATTCCAAACATTTATCTAGGCTTTTGTGAGGCAAGCGTGGGGTGAGCATTTAATGTCCTGGTTTAAGGCAGGCCGTATGATAAGTGTTAACAAGGGTGACAGTGGAATCTCTTTGCAAAAGCAAAGAATCAGCGATACTCTATCTGAAAGCACCGTTACATTTAATTAGGTGCTTGGCAAAATGTTTTGCAGTTAGTTAAGTGTGAAATCAATATTTTTCAAATGGATATATAAATTAATGAATTAATTGTTCTGAATAAGAGCCAGATCTCAATAAAAATGAAATATTTGAAGGGAATAGGGACAATAGTGAAATCTTTTACCTGAACTTCAAAACCAGGTTTGCCTAATTCTTTTCCCCACGCAGTGGCACTCAAACCACACTGCCAGTAGACAAGTGAAATATGGCTCTTAATTGTGGAATGCAAAGAAGTCGATGTTGATTCTAAGACTAGTCATAACTTTCCAGCAATTTTTAGTACCTCTCTGTATGTTCCAGGCACTGATGATACAAGTGGTGAAGAAATACGACCATAGTTCTTATCCACATGAAGCTTAGAGTTAGTGCAGGGAGACAGAGCTTACCAGAAAAACTAAATACATGTATGTTGAACATAAAACTAGGATGTAAAAATCGAAGGAAAGTTACATGGTACAACGAGAGCACAGAGCTGGAAGGTTCCTGCTCATTATGAGTTTGGGGGATGGCCCCAATAGAAATTAATATTTGAAGGTGATCTCTAAAAGAAATAAGAGTTCATTAGGTGAAGGGCCTGGAGACTGTACCTGTCGTTACAGTGTCTGGCAGGACGGAGCAGCACCTGCTCTGGGAGATGAAGGAAGAATAGTGTACCTGTGACACAGGAAAGGAGAGGTACAATGAAAGAGATGTGGCCACCAAAGTAGGGATCAGACCCTGTGAATCCTAATAAAGGACCTTGTAGTTCATGGATGTTACAGCGACCAAATGTTCTGAGAAAGTCAGTGTTGTATGGTAGAAGTCAGATTCAAAGGAGAAACAAAGTAAGTTTTGAGAAAGTTAGAATTGGATGGTAGAAGTCAGATTCAAAAGGAGAAACAAGGTAAGTTTTGCATCTTTAAAATATCATTCTGATTATCATTCTGACTACAAATGGTGAATGGACTGAAAACCTAACAGTGAAGGTGAGGCTGTTCTGGAGCTACTGAAGTGGCCTTCATGGACCTTATGTTGGTCCAAAATCAGGACTGGGAGTGTGAGAGTGTTTGTGTAAGAGGGACAAGTGGGGAGTATTGGTTAAAAAAAAAAAAAAAAAGAGGTTGTAAGTCTCTGACTTGTGGAAGTGGATGTATGGAATAGTAGAAATGGCTACCTGGCCACCAAAATTTTTGTTTCCTCATAATATAGAGTTGTGAATGGGATGTTTCAATCCTTTGCATCTGCTTTTTGCCAACTATGGCATAAGTGATATATGCCATTCCCTGTTGAAAGGGTTAAGAAGCCAGCATCCATTCTTCATAGTTGCTTTGTCTAGCCACCATCCAAGAGCCAAAATTCGCCTGTGCTTGCTATCTCCAAATTGTCACCACCATCGTATATCTCAACCCAATGCAAATTGTATTTCCATCATGAGGGATAATTGATACTGAAAATATCCAGAAAATAGAGGAGCAGATAGGACCACAGAAGGGGCGGGGCAAGGAGGCAGAAAAAGATAGGCTTTACCTTAATAAAACCTAAGGAAATATTTGATTTAAAAGCACTTACATTGAACTTTCTGAGACCATGAAATTTGAGAAGCACTATCTGATTAATTTGATTTTCTCAGTGATTCAGGTAAAACCATCTGTTGAAGGCAACAGTGTGAGAAGCCAAGAGGTTTGAGAAGAGAGAATTTGAAAAAGTGATTTCAACTGAAGAAATAAAACAACAAAAAAATAAAAAGTAGGCTGACCAGCAAAATCTAACAATTTTGCCAGGAGTGCCACAATTGTATTTGCTGTTGATGATTATGGAAATATAACAAGGTATAAGGAACTTCCTTTAGTATCACTCAGATACTTTGTTCTAGACACATAAAAGTGGCATTTGGGATCACATAGGGAGGGTGGGATTTTATTAGGTTATTGAGGATAAAATCTCCTTATGTACTACGTTTGACAGCTGGTATCTCTGACATTTCACTTTGACACTTCTTGTCCCTTTTTTCCCTCTTATGTTGTGAAAGTACATCTTCATTCCTTCAAATGCATGTTTGGGCTTGTAATTATCTTTTTTAAAAAATCTAGAGCAATTTCTGTCAAACCATGGATAAGTCAAAATTCATGTTAACTTCAAGTATGAGATTGATCACACAACTATTGCAGCACAGACCGCTTGAAACATCAGCAAAGTATTGAGAAAAGATGTGGCCAAAGAATGGATAGTATGTTGATGGTTCGAGAAGTTCAGTTCTGGTGATTTTAGTCTTTCAAAGGAGCCCCAAGGGTGGCCTGGGACCAAGGTGCCTATAATGATGAGCTGAAAGCTGTGGTGAAAGTGAATCCATCTCAACCCACTTGTGAATTAGCAGCAGATTTAACATTACTATCCCAAAAATATTGGACAATTTGAAACAAATCGAAGTAATAATGCTGGAGAGATGGTTCCACATGAATTACATGAGTGTCAGAAGAGAAATCATCTCCAAGCTTGCCTTTATGTGCCGTCACAACACAAAGGTAAAACATTCATGTTCTGTGTGATAAAAAATGGATTCTTTTTGACAATCACAAGGGTTTGGCACATGGTTGGCTAAAGATGAAGTGCTAAACATAGCCCCAAATTGAATGTTCATCAAAAAAAGCTAGTGTCTGGTGGTCCAGTGCTGGTATTATCCACTACAGTTTCGTGAAACCTGTTCAATCAATTGCAGCAGATGTCTATTGCACCCAAATGAACAACGTGATGAGAATGGTTGTGATGAATCAGCCCAGATTGGCCTCAAGACAATGTGCTACAACATGTTGTACAAACACCCTGCTCAAACTACAGAAGCTGGGTTTGGAAACTCTACTCTGTCATCACTGTATTTACCAGACCTCGCACCAACTAACCACCACTTCTTCCAGGCTGTAGACCACTTCTTGTGAGGAAATATTGTCAACTCTCAACAAGCTGTAGGCAACACCTGTCATGATTTCATGGCCACTTACTCACCAAACTTCTTTCTGCTGGTGTAAGCAAGCGACCTTAAGGTGGTAGACTATTTCTGGTGGTGACGAGAGGAAAATCCGTCTCTTCTAACGATTCTTCAGAGGAGATTGACGCCAGTGGTATTTTGGGGGGCAGCCTCCTGTCTGTGATCACACTGTCCCTAATTTAGGCACGTACTTTGATTAATAGTACTGCTTCTTGTTAGAGATATAATAAACTAAACTTTTGATTTTAAATTGGAAATTGCATATTTAATGAAATTTAAAGTTTCATATTTAATTTCACATTACGTTTCATATTTAATGACAGATAGATTTTAAGTTCCTAGTCAGAATCTTACTTGAAAGCTGAACTCTAGACACTAAACTTGCTTAAACAACTACTCTTTTACGATGGTATAAAATTGTAAAGAAATCAGTAAAAACAATTTATTTTAGTGTTGCTCAGAACTGTGAAAGAAAAAGTTGGTGCTGCTTTTGTTAGTCATAAGTTCCATTGTAGATAGACTTCTGGCTCTTACATCTAAGTGAATAGTTTTTATATTTTGCCCTGTGCTAATCTGGAATGATCATTTAACGCCATCTTGTATTTTGCAGAAGAATCCCCTATCCTCTAATATTTTAATGCTAATGCAATTTTACTGAGATTCTTTTAGGGGTCTGAAGTAGGAAGATTATGATACACACCACACAGGAATAACTTCCGTTTCCTAGGTCCTTTCTTTCTCCCTCAAAGTGTCTTCTTAGCATCACACTCGCCCCCCTCACACTGTGCATTGTCTCCTCTCATCATTTCTTTATGCAGAGTCAAGCTTTTCCTTGCTATTTCCTTCTCTTTTATGAACATTAGAAATCTCTCTGGCTAGTATAAACAAAGCAGCCTATGACTGCTCTAAAGTTGAGGCACAATGGGTCCACATCCAGACCATGGCAGCTCAGTTGCTAAGTGGAAATCACATATCATCTTAACAGAGATGGAGCTCTCTCTGGAAGGAGTTCTTCTATCTGTTCAAAGAAATTGAATTTTCTGGGGTGGCTTCTGTCGCTCAAAGGAGTAGGGTGCTGGCCAGCCTCTGCCAAAAAACTGCGAAAAAAAAAAAAAAAAAAAAAAGAGAGAGAGAGAGAGAGAAAAGAAAGAAATTGAATTTTCTCCAATCTGAGTGCTCAGAATGTGTCTGATTTGTGCTAATCTAACAAAATACCTGAGACTGGGTAATTTCATAATGAACAGAAATGCATTGTCTTGTGATTTTAGAAGCTGCAAAATCCAAGACCCTGCCTTTTGATCTACTCCCTCATGTTATAACTTATAGAGATGTGTTTAGGTGAATTATTTTCTCCTGCAGGTAAACACGTTTAATTGTAAGATCTGGGCCAGAAAGCCAGTCGGTGCCACACATGCACCTAAGCTTCATTAGTAATGAAGGTGGTATTTTTTTCTGCATCTGCTGTTCTTCTAAGACTTTATGTTTCAGTCAATTCTAAAATCTTTTGGATTTATTCTCTCCTTACTAACCCAAACTTTTCTACAACCCCTTTACCTGTGTCACTTTAGCCCAGATTACTGAGGAGAAAAAAAAATGGAAATTTGTGTTAGCAGAATAATATTTTATAGACTCTCAGGACCACAAAGGTCTAATGGTTTCTGACTTCTTAACAGCAATAATGGAAACCTATAGACAATAAAGCCACATATTAAAACTTTGGTAAGAAAATTGTTTTCAACTTAAAATACAAACATTTAGCCCAAATTTCCACCAACAGTGAGGATAAAAAAAGTCATCTTTTTAGCAGAATGGAGTAACTGAGGAGTTTATTTCTGGCTGAGTGAGTATCTGGTGACTTTGACCCCACATAACATTGCATTGAAAATGTTTTACAAAATCATTGGTTGGTATAAAGATATTTAACAAGAGCTATAATAAAGCTAAAAATTCTTAACTCCAAGATGTTCAAGAAAGAGAAATTTATTCTTCAATAACAAAAAACACTTAACCATTAAAATATCTAAAATATTAAATATTTATTTAATAATAATTTTATTCAATGGATAAGGAAGAGGAGTGAAAGCCGTAAGAAAGGAAAAAGATTTACTGCTTTGGTCCAGTTGAGTATTCAAAAGATTAGTGGGTTTGTTCACAATATTGAAAGTAAAAAAATTGGGAAGAGAATTTCCAAAAGGCACTAATAGGGGTGTAAAGAGAACAGCCATATTTGTTATAAGATTTTGCGTATTATTTAACATCTTTTGCCATCTGCATACATTACATTAAGAAAAATAAAAGTTGATTTAAAACAAATAAAAATAAGAGGCCATAGAATTGATCTTAGAAACTTGATTTGTTAATATATATTCATGAAATAAATCTACTAACTATACAGTGAAAAGAAAGTAAATGTCACCCCGAAGGTAGGTATTGATTTACATCTGTGACAAGTTGGTGATGAAAAATGAAGGGCATGAAATAAAAATTTGAGCCTTGGGCTTCCATATAGGAATGAAAATTAAATACCCATATAAATAAAAGTATGAAATAAAAACAAAGTTGAACTAAAGTACTAGGCAAACATAAAATGAAAAAGGGAGATTGGAAGGAAAGCTGTGTTTATATTTTCTGGGCAGGAGGCAAAAATATGGATGAACTTTAAATATAATGTAGCAAATGTGTATATAACAAGTAGCAAGTTTATTAGGCTTCTATTGTAAAAGCCTCCTATATAAAAGGCACTATTACTGTTGTGAACAAAACAATCAAGATCTCTGCCCTCATAGACATTGTCATCTATACAAACGTTTTTCATATGCACGTGGCATATTTGCAAAAATCACCATGGGTTAGAAACAAATGGCTAGTCTAAAAGGAAGTCTTGAGAAAACAAACTCAGTATAACTTTTAACCAGGTATTGTGATTAAAAAATGTCATTAAAGGAAAATTAATTTAAAAAGATAGAAAAGGGTTGGCGCCTGTAGCTGAAGTGGATAAGATGCCAGCCACATACACCAGAGCTGGCAGGTTCTAATCCAGACTGGGCCTGCCAAACAACGACAACTACAACCAAAAAATAGCCAGGAGTTGTGGTGGGTACATGTAATCCCAGCTACTAGGGAGGCTGAGGCAAGAGAATCACGTGAATCCAGGAGCTGGAGGGTGCTGTGAGCTGTGATTCCACAGCACTCTACCCAGGGCCACAGTTTGAGGTTCTGTTTCAAAAAAAATAAAAGAAAATATATAAAAAAATTAAAAAAAAATAAAAAGATAGAAAAAGTCTTATTTGAAAATGAAAACGAAAAAAAATGTCCCAAGACACTTCTAGGTAAGTTGTAGTCAGCAAAATGTAATAGAAATTATTTTTAAAAAGAACATTAAAATAATAAATGCATTCTATATAAAAACTTTAGAACATGATCAAAACAGTACTTGTACAAAAGCATAAAATCCTAATTTATACATCAAAAAAGGAGAAAGTTGCTGATGTTATAATGAAGGAAGTACATGAATAGCACAAAAACTCAAACATGTAGGAGAAAAAAAACTAAAAAGTAGAATTTAACAAAACAGAAAGTAATAAAACTTTGTAGAAGATTATAAAATCAAATAGTATTTCTTTAGAAAAATACTAAATGTAATAAGCAACACTGATCGAAATTTATAGTGAATGTACAAACTAACAATATGAAGAATGAAAAGAAAATGGTAACTTCAGATACAGTTGAGTTTCTTGAAATCTTAAGAATCATGTTTGACACAACACAAACATTAAAATTAGGATACAATGGTTATTTTTTTTACAATGGTTATTTTTTTGAAAAAATATAAATTACCAAAACTCATTTAGTTAAGCTGAATAAAGAACTAAATGCATCAATGATCACAGCTGACTGGCTAAATTAAAAGCTCACAATGCAATTTGAAATGTTTTAGTTATTGTGGTAAGATAGCACATTGTACCCCATGATTGCATTGATGTATACAGCTATGATTTAATAAAAAAAAATGAAAGGAAATAAAGCTCACAATATATTTTTATTCAGTCTTCATTTCAATCTGACTTCATATTTCAAAAAGAAATATAGATTGTATTTATATTTCAAAACCTATATCAAATATCTTTTCAAGAAGTCTTCAATAGTTCCTGGAGACCAAATCATTTTTATAACTAAGCTGGTTATAGCAAATATTAGTGTTTTGACTTTCAGTAAGTGACAACCTTGCCAAATTTACTTAATTTCTGTAGTGAAATCCATAGATTTTGTACGACTTATGTGACATGAATTGAAGTACAACATTTGGCTTTGACATATGGTAATAATGGATTGGATCCCAGTAGTCATTGCCTCTAGTGATGGATTAGCTGGGAGTCACTCCCTCTTCTCTGTCCTACTGCACATTGGCCACTTTGCATTGAACACAACTAATTCTGTTTTATCTCTTTCCACATCTACCTTTTCCACTTTTCAGGAGCTATTTAAAGGAAATCAGACAATCATTTATAACTTATCTGAATCTAGAAATGGACATTCAATATTGGCTGTTTATCAGTTACTAAATGAATGAAGCAAACCATCAGTCCTCCGAACCATTCATCCCTGTACTTGCTCATCAGGCCAATAATCTCGGACCATTCGACATCTGATGAAGAATAATAGAAACCAAAGACATGGATACTTTTGAGGTTTGAAGTGAACATTTATTTATTTATTTATTAAATCATAGCTGTGTACATTAATGCGGTCATGGGGTACAATGTGCTGGTTTCATATACAATTTGGAATGTGGGACCACACCTATGGTGCATCTTACAAGGGTACATGTGAAACTTACTAAATGTAGAATATAAATGTAATAACACAATTAACTAAGAAAATGCCATGAAGGCTATGTTAACTGGTTTGGTGAAAATTTATTCGATGAAAACTTCTAATTTTTGGAAAATCAGTCTTGGCGAGAGACGTTAAACTCTCGTTTATATTTAAGCCAAATTTCATTCATCTGAATCATCTTTTTAAGAGAATACACACACACATACACACACACGCATGCACATATACATTTATATAGATAGTTTAAAATTTATACAGATACTACATATGTAACTATTTACATAATTGCATATTCTGTATAACTGCAGTTGTCCCTTAGTATCCTTGAGAGATTGGTTCCAGGATTCCCTGCAAATATCAAAATCTGTGGATGCTCAAGCTCTTTATATAAAATGTCACCATAATTTATATATACTACATGCATATTCTCCTATATACTTTCAATCATTTCTAGATTACTTCTAATAACAAAATGTAAATGCTTTGTAAATAGTTGTTACACAGTATTGTATTTTGATTTTATTGTATCACTTTTTTCTTAATCTTTTTGATCCATGATTTCCTGAATAAGCTGATATCAAAGTTTGGACACAGAAGGTTGACTGTATATTTATATAATGTACATAAAAACTATATAACACATAAATATATGTATATTCAGACAATATGTCAATTTTTTCATGTTATGTCTTGTCTATATGAAAAAATTTGAAGCATTTAACAATAAAATACAGAGGTAGACTGGTACCATTATAAATAATTATGTGGTGGCAATGTCGGGATTCTAGTTGTGTCAAAAACAAGACGGATTTTATTAAAAAAATTTACCCTTGAGCTTCTTGGCAACCAAGCCACAAGTGTAATATACACTTCTGGGTATTATGGTGAGAAGTTTCTCTCTTAATCTGATAGTCATCTCATTAGTAGCAGTGAAATCAAAGAGTTTATCTATGCCAATCAGGGTGAGATATCGGTGCATTAAAATGCATCTTCTGGAGCAAAGTTACAAGAGGCAGCCAGAAAATAATTTAAAGAAGATACTTTTTTGTTTCAAGTTACTTAAACTGATTGAAAAGGTGACTAGTCAAGAAGTCTGCTTTACAGACTAGACTAGAAAGATGCAAAATGTAGCACATCAATTTGCATAAACTTCTAATGTGTTTAAAACAATCCCATGTACCTCTGGGCAAGAGATGTAACAGACTCTTCTCTGATGAAGGCAGATGAATGGGTAACAAATATTTGAAAAAAGGCTCATCGTCCCTGATCATCAGAGAAATGCAAATCAAAAACTACCCCGAGACATCACCTAACCCCAGTGGGAATGGCTCACATCACAAAGTCTCAAAGCTGCAGATGCTGGTGTGGATGTGGAGAGCAGGGAACATTTTTACACTGCCAGTGGGACTGCAAACTAATACAATGTTTTGGGAAGGAAGTATGGAGAATCCTCAAAGAACTCAAATTAGACCTCCCTTTTGATCCTGGAATCCCATTGCTAGGCATCTACCCAGAAGAAAAAAACAAATCCTTTTATCATAAAGACATTTGCACTAGACTGTTTATCGCAGCTCAATTTACAATCACCAAAACATGGAAACAACCTAAATGCCAGTCAACCCAGGAATGGATTAACAAACTGTGGTATATGTACACCATGGAATACTTACTACTCAGCTATTAAAAAAGATGGAGACTTTACATCTTTTGTATTAACCTGGATGGATGTGAAACTCATTCTTCTTAGGAAAGCATCACAAGAATGGAGAAACAAGAATCCAATGTACTCAATTCTGATATGAAGTCAGTAGATGAGCTAATACAAGGGATGGGGTCGGGGAATGAGGAATAGGGAGAAGGGAGGGAGATGGGGGGGTCATAGTGTATGGCACACATCTTGGGGCTGGAACTAATTACAAGAAAGACTTTACCCTAACAACCGCCATCAGTGTAACCTAATTCTTTGTACCCTCAATAAATCCCAAACAATTAAAAAAAAATA
This sequence comes from Otolemur garnettii, assembly GCF_000181295.1. NCBI lineage: Eukaryota > Metazoa > Chordata > Mammalia > Primates > Galagidae > Otolemur > Otolemur garnettii. Next base: position 50,240,200 of record NW_003852396.1, read on the forward strand.
AAAATAAACACCTCTTTCAAATGGAAAATATTGTTTGAAATCTCAGAGAGTAATCTGTAATGTCCCCACAATCCCACAATATTGCTTTCCTTTTTTTTTGAGACAGAGTCTCACTTTGTCACCCTTGGTAGACAGCTGTAGCATCTAATCTTATAGCAACCTCTTACTCTTGGGCTCAAGCAATTCTCTTGCCTCAGCTTCCCAGGTAGCTGGGACTAGAGTTGCCTGCCACAACTCCCAGCTGTTTTTAGAGGTAGGGTTTCACTCTGACTCAGGCTGGTCCCGAACATGTGAGCTCAGGCAATCCACTGCCTCGGCCTCCCAGAGTGCTGGAATTAACACTGCACCCGGCCCTTCCACACAATATGTTTTAACAATTTGTAACCCAGGTTTTCTAGGTTACTAGCAAAGTTCCCTTTGAGCACTTTCTATACAAAATGTCTTCCCTTCCATCCCCAGCCTGAATCACGTATACCTCTCCTATACCCCCCAAATCTCTCATAGTTTCTGTCATTTTGGGCCTATGTGATTTGGTACATAATTCCCTCCCTTGTAATTGAGGACTCTTTATGACAGGAAACACATCTTAGTGATAGTCATATTCTTAACACTCAGAAGAGTTGGGCCTGGGTGGCGCCTGTGGCTCAAGGAGTAGGGCACTGACCCTTATGCTGGAGGTGGTGGGTTCAAACCCAGCCCTGGCCAAAAACTGCAAAAATAAAAAATAAAAAAGAGAGAGGAGTTGGTCTTCTGCTGCCATTGTATGAAAATGGATGAAACTACAAATGAATGAATGAATAAGATGACTCCTTGACCTTTTCTTTAAAAGATAAAGATCTTTTATCGTTAAAAAAAAAAAGATCATTGCCTCCTCCAAACTGTAGAATACTTAGAAATGAGAATTTCCCAGCCATAAAAAAAGATGGAAACTTTACATCTTTTGTATTAATCTGGATGAAATTAAAACACCTTCTTTATAGTAAAGTATCACAAGAATGGAAAAGCACACATCCAATGCACTCAATACAAATAGGAAGCCAGTAGATGATCCAATATACACCCACATAAGAGAAAAACTCGATTAAATTCAAGTGGGGGAAGGGGAAGAAGGGAGAGGAGAGAGGGGAGGAGGAAGGGGGATTGGTGGGCTGCCACTTACTGAGCACGGTGTAAGTGTGCATGGCACACCTTCTGAAGTGGGACTCTACCTAACAAATGCAATCAGTGTAACCTAGTTGTTTGTATCCTCATGTTAACAGGAAATGGTTTTTTGAAAAGAAAGGAATGAGCATTTCCAAATGAATTGTTGTTATTTTACTTTTTCTTGCTTAGCATGAAATGTCAGCTCTTTATGTTAAGTGGAGTTCCCTGTAGGATTGGTACCTCATTCTTGTTAAATACTCAGGATGGTTAGCCCTCTCTCTGTGTTCACCCTGTTAGGGAGGGTAGGAGGACCACCGTGAAGGGGGAAGCCACACTAAGTTGTAATCACCATAAATTACTGCAGCTGCAGGATTTGGAAATTATTGGAGGAGGGGGTTAGGTAGGCGTTGCCTCCACCAGTGCGAGGTGGGCTTTTGATGGCCATTTTCTACCCTTCTTTGGAGAATACCCGTCATTCATGGGCATGATAATTCGAGTTCAGTAAAAATGAGGAGAATAAAAAAAGGGTTTCAAAAATAGACCTGCCTTTTCCACACATGGCTGCTTATGTTGTTCAGTTATTTTTCTGTGGACAGTGCTTTTTCATTTCTATTTACATAAAAGTCTTCTGTGCCATCAGATTCTGTTGCATTTGTATTGAAGAAAGGCAGAGGGTTGGGTCTATTAGTCTTGGTATTTCCAACCAATAATACATTTGCTGGAGAGAATCCCAAAACTTGGAACAAAGGTGGGATTTCTCTAAATTGAAATGTGGTGTGAATGATTTCTGCTGAACTCAAGAGATAGCCGAGAAGAGAAGCCTCTGACATTCCCAGTTATCTCGGAACTGGGACATTTACAAACTTCTTTGCTATTCTGTAAATCCAATATGTTAGAAAAAGAGCTGAAAATGGAACTTTATTTCTTTACCATACACTTGGCTCCTCTGCTGTGCTGTCTTCACTCTTCATTCCTGGGGTTTTTAAATGGATGAACTTGACCATCCTACTCACTCACATATTAGCTGATTAGAGGCAAAAGCTAAGCTTGTTTCACATTCATAGACATTTTGAGGCCTTGGTTTATTAACTGCATAAGAGATTCTTCGTGTTCTAATTAAAAATGTACCATGCACATAAAAATGCTCAGTTATGGTCCGTGGGCACTATTCAGGTTTTTTTTTTTTTGAGACAGAGCCTCAAGCTGTCCCCCTGGGTAGAGTGCCTGTGGCATGGCTCACAGCAACCTCCAAGTCCTGGGCTCAAGCGAGTCTCCTGCCTCTGCCTCCCAAGTAGCTGGGACCACAGGCGCCCGCCACAACACCTGGCTAACTATTCAGGTTTTTAAACATGAATTCAAAACAGTACATCTGCAGTTAATTGTCTTAGGTTTTGTGTTAATTTTCTGTTGCATGAAATATTGCCACAAACTTCATGGCTTAATCTAACACAGAATTATTAGTCGACAGTTTCTGTGGGTTAGGAGTCTGACAGGGTGGCACTGGGTTCTCTTCTCAGGAGGTGCCTGGGTGACATCAGGTAGTGGCTGGAGCTGCTATTTCACCTGAGGCTCAAGGTCCTCTTCCAGTGGTTTCAGGTTCTTGGCAGAATTCAGTGCCTTGGCACGGTAGGGGTCTCTGTTTAATTCTTGTCTCTGACCAGAGGTTATTCTTGGTGCCCGGAGGCTGCCTGCCCTTCCATGTCCCCTGCCCTCTCCACAACATGGCAGCTGCTCCCGCAGAACGTCTATGCTGCTTTGAACCTGTTTTTCTCTGTTTCTGACACCAGATCATGGAATTAAGTGAGACCCCCACAGATAATCTTCCTTTCAATTAACCCAACTGATTGGAACTTAATTACATCTGAAAAGTTCCTTTTGCTATATAAAATGAAATAATCCTGAGAGAGCCCTTTAATCACAGCCACAGGCTGGACGACCCAGGGATCATTGTGGGTCATCTCAGTCTTCTTAGAATTCTGCCCACCACAAGTGTACAAACATAACGGTTGGATGTATCATTTAACATCTGAGACTCAGAAAAACACACACTCACAAATACAAACATATGTCTATACACACACATATCTATGTGTGTATAATAAATATATTTCTGCACAGAATTTTCTGAGCCAATCAAAATGTACTTCAAAAGGACAAAAAGCACTATGAACACATATTAAGAAACTCCAACTTTTCACATGCAAACCTAGGTCCTGAATAACATGGGGAAATCACACAATCATGACACTTGTCGGCCATATTCCTACCAATCTAGCCTCACAAGTACGAGATCAGCTTATACTTTGTATCCAGTTGTGTTTTTGCAAAAAGCAGATGAAAGGCTGAGGAATCTGAGAGCAATGGAGGCTTTTACCTCCGCCACGTGAGCCTATTCCTGGAGCCTGGCAGTATTATTCAATGAAAACCCGCGCTCCCCTCACTGCCGGATGTTCTTGGGCCTTGTTATTAGCTTTACAGTAGCCCTGGGTAATTTATACCACTTCTGTAGCGACATAAAATACAGGGTACACCTTAACCGCAACTTCTCTCCACTACGGAGTCTTTCCCAACTATTTTCATTGGCAATACCATGAAAGAAAACATTTCAGCCACTCGTCTCGTTTTTTGTATTGCTCTGTCTCTGACCTGACCTCCTGAATGTATTGGACCCGGTAATTTCTCCGGACTGATGCTTTTCATAGTCAGAAATGCAAGCCACATTTCCATTCAACTCATACTTGAAAAAGAGCTAAAAAAGAACCCATAAAACTCCATTTTTTGAGCATTTGCTCTATTCCAGCTTCTGTGCTAAGCATTTTTACACAAATTATGTCCTTTCTTAAGAGAAAGAAACTGAGGATAGAAGAGGTTTCGATATCAGCTCAAGTCATGCAAATACAAAGAATTGGAGTCTAGATTCACCTGAGGCTCTCTGAACACACACCTGTGCTTTTATACCGTTCTTTACCTCCTCTTATGATTTCTCCTCTTGGTGAATATCAAAGACCCATCCCACTTATTCCCAGAGTCATTCCTCAGGCTCTCAGATACATGATTATATTAACTCCTAATTGATTCAGTAAATTAACGTTGGATGCATTGATTGACACCAGCCAGATTTTTCAGTCACAAATAGTGTTAGTTATTTGGCAAGTTAAAAATACTGAAGCCGATCATTAATACTTTTGTGCATAAATCTCTTTAAATATTCAGAACATAAAATTAGCTTTCAATGTGATATTACCATTGAAAATGTTTAATATTCATTTTTTTCTTTTTGTGTCTATATGTATATATATACACACACACATACATGTATGTCATATGTGTATCTATTCACCATCACTCGTAGCAGGTATGAGGAATAGACCTTACTCTATTGTTGATATTGTGCTGGCTTTTACATAAACTACTTCATTTAATTTTTCTTTTTATTTATTTTTTTAATAAATCATTTGTACATAGATCATAAATACATTGATGCCATTATGGGATTCAATGTGTTGATTATTTGTACAAATACAATCTACATCCTACTAAACAACACAGTCTTCACCTCATTTATACTCAATTACAGGAGTAAGACATTTATGCTCTACACCTGATAGAGCCAACTTGTACTTGCAATATGCTCCTTAGGTGTAGTCCCCCTACTAACCCTCCCTCTATTGACCCACTCCCTCCTTTCCCCTCCCTCTCCCCTTCCTTCCTTCATCCTAGACTATAGTTGTGATTTATTTTTCATGTGCAAGTGTGAATGATTTAAGCTTCATAAAAATTGTCAAAATAAATATTATGGTCCTCATTTTATCAATGAAGAAACTAAGAGTCAGAAAGTTAAATATTGTTACTGAAAGTCACATCAGCAGAATACCCACAGCTGGACTGTGAACTTGGTCTGTTTCTTTCAGATACACCGCATCATTTTTCCTCAAGCAGACATTAGTAATCTGGAGGAAAGGGACGACGTTTCATGTTTTTTCAGTATCTTACCTCGTGCCTCTCAGAGTGTCCTGTAAAGCGTAAGTGACCAAAACAATTTGTGGACTGAACCTTAAAGCTTAACTAGGTGGCTGCTGAGCCACCCAAGCCAGCTGTTAGGAAAGTGGACTCTTGTTTGGAGAATCAGGATTTTTTTTTTTGAGACAGAGCCTCAAGCTGTCCCCTGGGTAGAGTGCCGTGGCATCATAGCTCACAGTAACCTCCAACTCCTGGGCTCAAGTGAGTCTCCTGCCTTTGCCTCCCAGGTAGCTGGGACCACAGGTGCCTGCCACAATACCCAGCTATTTTTTGGTTGCAGTCGTCATTGTTGTTTGGTGGGCCTGGGCTGGATTCTAACCTGCCACCTAAGGTGTATATGGCTGGTGCCTTAGCCGCTTGAGCCACAGGCACCAGCCAAGAATCAGGATCTTCATGGAAATTAACCTTGAAGAAAAACAAAAAACTAGAGAAGACAGTAGAACCCTCACATCACGAATTTTCTCCAAGCGTCCCTTAAACAAAGTTGGAGAATTCCTCCTAGCAAAGATTGTAAATATTATGTGAACAATCCCAACTCTCACTGTTGTCTTTGAGCAATGGTACTAAACACTTGCATTTGGAAAACCTACAGTTTATGATACACTTTGACAATTGTCTTCAATCAGGGAATGGTATTCATTAGTTTAAAACCATAAATGCACTCCCTACAAGACTATGATCATGAGCAGGAAGGAATGATTACCTCAAACTCAGAAAATTTTACCATAAATGCACTAGTTTAGGGGAAAAAGAAAAAAACAGCCAGCAAGAGGATATACTTCATCTGTTTGCTGCGGCAGTTTGTAAAGAATGAACTTGGAAGTCTTCCTACTTAGCTACACAGGCTTTTCTGGGTTTAGTGAGCTGTTTCAAGCAAGCCATTTCAATAATGCAAGAATATAAACTACTTTAGAATTACATTGTAAACAGCATTTTCAATCTTGTATTGCAATTATACATAAAATGCAGAATCAACCCAGAATATAGAAATCCCAAAAACTGTTGACAGGAATTTATAAAAAGGGACCTGATTCTCCAAACAAGGGTCCAATTTCCCAGCAGCTGGCCTGGGTGGCTCAGCCACCACCCAGTTAAGTTCTTACTGCACAGGCAGATTCCACAGACGGCACTGCTGAGCAATCCTTTCATGGAAAAACCTGGGTACTGCATATGTACATTCGTCATGGTTTTCTTTTTCTCCTCCTGCTTAGTGCATAACGGTGGAGCCTGGGATGCAGGCATGATGATGTGGCCAAAACAGGTTCAATCAGAGGCCTGGCACCTCACCAAACTGCTCAGCCACACGATGGGGATAGTATCCCCCTACTCTGAGAGATCACTCAAATATGAAAAAACAATCTTTCAGTGTTCACAAGCATAATTCCTCCATAATATATATATATATATAATTTAAATTAACACATAATTATACATCTGATGGGAGACAGTATAATATTTTGATACATGTACACAATGTGTAACGATCAAATCAGGGTGATGAGCATAATTATTACCTCTAATATTTATCATTTCTTTCTGTGATAAACATTCAAACTCCTCTCTTGGCAGTGCCTGTGGCTCAAAGGAGTAGGGCATCGGGCCCCTCTACTGGAGGTGGCAGGTTCAAACCTGGCCCCAGCCAAAAAACTGCCAACAAACAAACAAACAAAAACTGCAAATCCTCTCTTCTAGCTTTTGAAAATATTTACTAAATTAATCATATTTCCCCCCAGGGCTATAGTACACAAGAATTTACTCCTCCTCTCTACCTGTAATTTTGTTTCCATTAACCAGTCTCTCCCTTTCCTCTCCTCCTCCCTACCTTTCCCGGCCTGTAACAACCACAGTCTACTGTCTCCCCATAGGAGCTCATTTTTTTTTTTAGCTTCTACATAGCCATTAAGAATGCATTGGATTGTGCTACCACCCGTAGCACAGTGGTTATGGTGCCAGCCACATACACCGACGCTGGCGTGTTCGAACGCAGCCCAGGCCTACTAAACAACAATGACAACTGTAACAAAAAATAGCCAGGCATTGTGGTGGACACCTGTAGTCCCAGCTACTCGGGAGGCTGAGGCAAGAGAATAGCTTAAGCCCAAGAGTTGGAGGTTGTTGTGAGCTGTGATGCTACAGCACTCTACTGAGGGTGACATAGTGAGACTCTGTCTCAAAAAAAAAAAAAAAGAATGCATGTTATTTATCTTTCTGTGACAGATCACTTAGTGTAATGTCCTCTAGACTCTCCCATGTTGTTGTAAGTAACAATATTTCATTCCTTTTTATGACTCGATAGTATTCCATTGAGCATATATAGTGACACATATATTGAGTATTTTAGTCAATTCTCTATCTTGGGTATTATGACTAGTGCCACAATAAACATGGGGGTCCAGATATCTCTTCAATGTACTGATTTTCTTTCTTTTGGGCAGATAGACAGGAGTCAGATAGGTGGATCAATAATAATAACATATATTATTAGTTCCAGTTTTAGTTTTTAAGAAATCTCCATGTTGATTTCCATGTACTAATTTACATTCCCATCAACCCACCGACACTGTATCAGCTCCCTTTTTTGTGGCAGGAGTCCTTGGATGGCAGCTCTCAGCTTCTAGGCAGCTCATGTATCAGCTCCTTGTGTCCTGAGGACCATCTCCTTGAGGCATTAGTCAGGGGTCCTCAAACTTATTAAAAGGGGGCCAGTTCACAGTCCCTCAGACTGTTGGAGGGCCAGACTGTGGGCCCTGGGACGAGTCGGCTGCTAAGCAGGACAGGCAGTGGCAACAAAAAAACCCGGCAGGCTGGATAAATGTCCTCAAAGGGCCGCATGTGGCCCATGGGCCGTAGGTTGAGGACGTCTGCATCAGACCACTGGCTCTCCAGGGTATAGGGGGCTGAGCAGAATCACGTGTTAGTGTTCCACGGCTAGGTGTCAATGTGCTACATTCAATAGGGTACCAGGAATGTGATGATATGGTCGCTGGGTCCTGGGGCTTGGGTGCAACTCTGAGTGAATTCCCTCTCTGGAAGATGCAGTATGTAGGCCCCAGGCAGCCACCCATGGGCTCAGGACCTGTGACAGCCAAGGGCTTGTCTGTAGCTGAGATTTTAGGCATCTGCGGTGGAAATGTGAACTACTGTGATCTGCTTCCCTTTGCCCTGCAGTGGGGATTCCTCCTGGCCCTGAGCTCATACTTACTGGCTGGCTACCTTGCTACCATCTCAAAGGTCCGTCCTCAGAGGGTCCCTGTCACTTCCCTGCTGAACGCCAGTGTTCTCCCTTAGATTGTCTATCCCACATGTGGTTTTCCACTGGGTCCTTTGGTCTTTCCTTGTGAAGAAGGTGAGCGCGGCATATTCTCTTGCCAGACACTTTGATCCTCAATAGCTATTCATTGTTATGAGAGTCAACTTCAAGTATAGTGATGTGAAGACCTCCATGGACTTTCTCTCCAGAGAAACAACAATAACTTGTGAAAAAGATATTTTTAAAAGTTAAAATCTCTATAAATAGCCCTAAAAAGACATAGGGAAAAATTTTTAAAACAACCTATTCAAGAAAATCTACTATATCCAAGGAAAAATAGCAATAGTCTATATTATCTGAACCACGACAAACTTCTACCCCTCCACACCCCTGTTAAAGTTCAGCATGATTAACGCACCACCTTGGGCACGTCGAGTCAGGAACATGGGGCTCGTTCTTGCTTCAGATCAAAGTCAAGGGTCGTCGTGGTCCCTTGTGAGAAGTAAGTTGCATATCTCAGCTCCCCAGCTATGTGATCCAAAGGCTAGATAAATGGTAAGCAAATGAAGCCAGAGGCTGCTTTTTATGTACTCCCCACAAACAGGGAGGATCATACCAGGTGCAGCAGGCCAGGAATACTAGTGCACTGAAAGGCCTTGCCCCGTTGGCTTATAGGACAGAGAATCCACATCACAAGAGTCATCCTAGAAACCAGAAACTACTGCTGTCACCCAGGGTTTAAGAAACTAAAGAGAGAGTCTGATATAGTTAAAATGTGTCTCCTATAATTAACATGTTGAAAACTTGATCTCAGTGTTGAGAGGTGGGTCCTAAGAAGAGGGGATTGGGTCATGAAGGCTCAGCTCTTGTGAGTGGACCTCTGTGACTCTCACAGGAGTGGGGTGGTTAGTGCCAGGTGGGCTTGTTAGAACCGGGGTCTGCTGGCCTTTTGCTGTCTTCTGTGCTGTTATGTTCCACCCTCCACCCTGGGATGATGAACAAGAATTCCTTTACCAGATTCTGGTATCTTGATATTGAACTTCTTAGTTTCCAAAACTATAAAAACCAAATTTATTTTCTTTTTCAATTACCCAGTCTGTGGTATTTCATTATAGTAACCCGAAATGTACTAAGAGCCCAAGGTTCCTTTAAAGAGGGAATCATGCAAAGGTGACGAATTTCTTGGTGCTGCTTCCCCTAGGGACGTATATCAATTTCATACACATGGGAAGAGGACAAAAAGCTAAGCTTTGCCAGAAAGTGCTTTGAGTCTTAAGTGACCAGAGGAATAAAAGTACAGGCTGAAAGGGCCTTAGCCAGGTTTTTTTTCTAAATATTTTCCAAGTTTAAGGCTACATTATATTGGGGTCTAAAAATCCACGCCAAAAACCTTTCACAAATAAAGCTTAAACTTGTACCATTGAGGATAAAGTGAAAAGTTCATGACGTGCCACCATTAGAGGCAGAACACTCACCGTTCTCAGTTAAAAGCCGGGGATTAGGAAGGGGTTAAACCAGAGTAGAGTGAACTACATCAGTACCTGGTTAAAATGAGGTTCTTATCTTTCACGATCTGTGCCTAGCAGAGAAGAGGGTGACCTTCTCATAAAAGAATAACATCACCTGGAGTGTCTTTAAAATTTATACAAAGTATTGAGCATTTGATCAAAACTCCTTAAACACAGAGAAAGGGGGAAAATAATTGAAAATAGCACCAGAGACATGGAGGGCACAGCTAATTAATGCATCTCATAGGCGTGTGTCTGAGATCCCAGACACATAGGAGAGAGAAAACGGGCAGAATTAATATGAGAAGAGCTGATATGAAGAATTTCCAATTAAGGACATCAAGCCACAGACTTAGCATGCTCTTTGAACAAAGAAATTAAATTGAAGCATATTATAAAAATACTACTGAAATGTAAAAAGAAAAAGAAAGATATACATAAAGCAGGAAAAAAGCATAAATGGACACCTTACAATCAAAGGGGGGACAGTCAGACTGATAGCAGCAGAAAGTACGAGAACTAGAAGGCAATGATATATGTATTTTTTTAAAAGTTTCCTAATCTGCTGTGATAGCGTATAACTATAGTTTCACAGATTCTTCCAAATTTCCTGATGATTAAGTATTTGTGTTCCAATTCACATGTAAAAGCAATGTGACATAACAAAAAATAAGTCCGGAGGTGTGATTTATTTATTTGATTCTTTCAAATATTGAGTTATCGTATACATTTTTCTATTGCCTTTCTTATTCTTTTGTACATTACACAGACAAATGAATGAAAATGCCATTTACCTTAATAAATGAGAAGCTAATGCCAGGGTAATTCGTCTATGGGAAGTACAAAAGTGAAAATTTTCTTTGTTTTCTCTGTCTGATTTCACCCAGCTCTGAATAGGTGAGAACAGGGAGTTTGGGGAAAATACTTGTGTTAATTTCTTCTGCCTTTGAAACTGTGACTTTCCAATGAACTTTATCTCTTCAGAAAATGTAAACATCAAATGCATTATTAGAGTTACTTCTCTATTCTCTCAAGGTTTTTTCTCTTCACTTGCCTCTTTTCCAAGTGATAATTGAATAAAAGTTACCTCTCCAGTATATGTTCATGACCTCAGGGGGAGACAGACCTGGGAATGCCCTGGGTTAGGCTAATGGAGAGATGTGACCTTTCCTGGATACCCTGTTGGGGTTTACCAAAGGATCGCTAATGCCACATTATCTTTCAGAGTTGATAGCCATAGCTGACATTCTTGTCATAGACCCTGCTCTGTGGCCTCCTCCTGCTCCTCCCATTCCTCTAACTCCACCATAGCCATCTCAGCACTGCTGTGACCTCCTATCAGAGCACACAGAACTCCTGAAGCTACTGTACATGGTGTGTTGGCCATGGCCAAACCAGGTGCAATCCCAAGCACGTCTGTCTACACCCCTCCCTCTGACCTTGCCTCTCTCCAGCTCCTAAGCTTTGTGTATGTCAGGAGCAATAGACAAGAGACTCTTAGATTGCCCCTTCCCTTAGAATAAATTTTCTCACCCCCTTGTTCACTTTAGCCAACACCTAGAGTTTTGGAAGTCATAGGTTCGTTTCAGCAACTCCTGCAGTGTTCTCCCCATGGCTTCATCCCCTGTGCTTCATCCTTGTTCATCAGCAGTGAAGATCACTGTACTTGATTTTCCCATATGAATGGAACCTTCTTTGGTTAATATGCTCTGCCACCATCACACGATGGTTTGATGGAGCAAATATGTATATAGTTCACATATAAAACTGGATTTTATGTTTTAAAGAGATTCTGTTGAAACCAAAAAGAAAAAAAATGGGGCTTTCAATACTAGTGATTCATTACAAACTTCTTTAAGCATATCAGACACCCGTATTTACCCTCCTTTTAGCATTTATAACATTGTTTTGTAATTGCATACTTCTTCTATACTGCTTTCTGTCTGTTCTTAGAGACACAGACAGAACTATGAATAAATAAGCAAGTGAACTTGAGCAGTATGAAAGGACATGGCTGGATAATTTGGTGAACATAGTTTTAAAGACAACAAAACATTTTTGAGGAAGTTAAACAGTTATGAGACAAGAAGATGGTCTCCATTTTGTTCCCAGAAATGTTTACTACATTTATGCCAACAGAAGCTTAAGAAAATTATAGACTTTAGAAATTAATTTTTATTGCCCTCTGTAACATTTTATTTTTCATGTGTCTCAGGGGCCAAAGAAGGAAACTAATGTACTTAAATATGTTAGGAAAGATATTTGTATCATTGAAATACTTGTAGCTGCTGTATCCATCATTGGGAGAAGGTAGCATGGTATAACAGAGAATATCATTGAGCAGGAGGTGAATGTTCTGGGGTGTCCACTCCTCAATAACTATAAGTTCTTGAGTAAGTCAGGTCAAGCTTAGTCCTCAGTACCATGATCTGTATACATTAAAATGCTCACTATTAAGTTGCTACTATATTTAATTTATCTGAACTTCACATTCAAAATCTGTAATGTAGGACTGGGAAAAATACTGCTTCATTTATCAGAACTAAATGAGGCTATATTTAGGAAAATGTGTCATATATGGTCTGATAATTAAGCCCCAAACTTATGCTAGGAAAATTCTGCATAACTCATCGTTGGATATGACTATGGTCACCTTCCAAGTACTCTCCTTGGGTAACTATGCATTGATGCCAGTGCCTAGTCCACCCTTCAAAGCAATTTTGGACCTCCTTTTCCAGAATGACTGTCAGAGCTCTCATCATATTACCCTTGATACCCTCATCAATAGGTCTTTCTTTTAATATTTCCTTTATCTTCAGGTAAAGAAAAAGTCGGCGGGGGGCAGGTCAGGTGAGTAGAGAGAGTGTTCCAATGCAGGTATTTGTTTATTGGCTAAAAAACACAGATGGTGCTGTGTGAGCTGGCGCATTGTCTGATGTAAGGGCCATGAGTTTTGGGCCACAATTTTTAGTTAAGATTGTCCTGTTTCTCTATAGATGTTTATGTGGCCTGCTATGCTTTGCGTAGTAAGCCAATGATTTTGATATACAATTTGACAATTTTTTTCAATGTTTTCATTAGTTCTGCTTGTTACTGGGCACTCTGACCTCTCTTAATCAGAAAAAGGTTTAATCAATATTATTGTGAAACCAATGTATAAACACCTACACATTTATACAAATGATAAAACATAATCTAGCAAGGGGGAGGGGAAAGGAGGTAGAGGAGAGGGGAAGGTGGGGGCGACTGATGGGATGAAAAAGGGAATTTGGTGAGATCTCACCTAATGTGCAAAATGCAAGGGTATATTTCAAAATAACCAGGAGTAAATTTTAAATATCTTACCACCAAAAATAAGTAAGCAAGGTGATTGATATGTAATCAATTTGATTTAAGCATTCCACGTTGTATATCAAATTATCATATTATACCCCATAAATGTGTAGAGTTATGATTTTAATGAAAAATTAAATTAAAAGATAAATAAAAGAAAAAGAAAAATGTTTAATCCATTTCTACACTGCCATTTTCTTCATGGCATTATCCCCATAAACTTGGACTAACAGGTTCTTGATTTCACTTCCACTCTTGCCAAGTTTAACAAGAAATTTATGAAAGTTTGTTTGTTGCTTTAATTCAAACTCCAACATTATTACAATGGCACACAAAAACACACAACTATAATGAACGCCATTCAGCAAGACATGGCCACACGTTAACAGGAACACAACTGTGAGCCACTGATATACCAATGGTATGAAACTTTACTTTCTTTGGATAGGCTACCAACATAAGTTCACAGTGGCAAGTTCGAAAGCATAGTGGTGCAAAAAATATGATAGTAAAATGTAATATTTATTAAGCACTTACAATGAGTTAGTCACTGCTACAAGAATTTCACACATATTAACTTACTTAATTCACATAACAATCCTCCTGTCAATCTAAATATTAGCAGTTCTTATTAAACACTCCTGCCCCTCTATTGGACATATCAGATACAGCTTTTCAGGTTCTCTCAGCCACTAGGCTGTGTCTTGAACCATAAGCTCCTCGCTCCATTTCATCTGCCACCATGGTTAATTCTGCCCAGTCTTGCATGGTCCTGCTACCTGCAAGTGAACAGCTACATGCCCTTCTAGATTCTGGATTCAGGCGAAGCCTCCTGCTATGAGATGTGGGGTCTTCTACCCTGAGTGGTTGCCAACAGAATCAGGCAATGTAAACCACAAGCACAACGTGTGTAACTTCCCCTAGGGGCAAACTTTGATCACTGTGTGTAAGAAGATGGGAGAGTCAGTAGTAAGAGCCTCTTTTTCCCTCTCTTCAGTAATGGTTCTGTCTATTGAGCCTAACTAGAAGCATCTTGGGAGCCTGAGCCAGTGCACGGACTGTGAGGAGTCAGCGTCCTGCCTTAGTTCATAATGAGTGAGCAGCACAGCAACACCCTTGCTTCCCACCCTTCTCTGCCTTCTTCCCCTTTTCCTTCACTCTTAGTATCCTGAAATGGTATCTCCCAAATAAGCCTGAGTACTTACACCATGCAACAGGTTCTGTTTTCTTGGGACACAGGATTAAGATGAATTTTTCCCTGACCCTGATACTGATGGCAAAACGAATAAGGGCAGGCTTTGTATTTACGGAATACAATGCACTTGGAGAACTCTTCATCACTTTATTTTCACATCAGTATCATTCTACTCCAATGAACAAAAACTATTGCAAATAAAATATTATCATCTCCAACTTTACATAGGAATTCTTTTAAATAATATTTTTCTGAATTGAAGTGCAATTTATGTACAGGGAAAAATGCTCAGATTTTAAGTGTACTGTCTAATTAGCTTTACAAAATATGAAATTCTTTGAATCGCATTCCCCAAACCAAGACACGTGTACAGAACACATTTTCACTCTGGAAGGTTTCCTCATGACCCTTTCTGGTCAGTCCTTCCCCCTCACAGAGGAAACACTCTTCTGAGTTCTTTGATTATATATTAATTTTGTCAGCTCCTGAATTTCATATAAATAAATCATAGTGTTTTATATCTGGCTTCTTTCTCTTGGCATAATAGTTTTAAGATTCACCCATCCCTTTGGAGTTTCAATAGTTGATTCCTTTGTAACGCTGAGTGATATTCTACAGTATGAATGCAGCATAATTTGTTTACTCAGCCATTTGATTAGTTTGAATAACATTTTTTATTCACATGATTTTTTATTAACTACCAACTTACTGACAAGGCAACTTTTCTCTGTATTAATTGGATCAAAAGTGGTGATTGGACTTTGAATTTGCAAATATGTGCTCTGCAGAAAACAAAGTCCTGCAAATTGACATTTTTATATAGAAGTTTTCACAATCAAAGTTCAGAAACTCTGATATTATCGTTCACAAATAGACTAGCTTATTACAACTTTGGAGATAGGCTTCTGTTGGAGAGCACTGTTCATCTCTTTTCTTTATTTCAGATTAATTTGAGGGTACAATTAGGTTACAATGTTTCCATTTGTTAGGCATAGTCCCTATTGTAATTGTGTACTGCCCCCTGGAGGTGTGCCATATATTCTCACATTGTGTCATTATGTAGGAGGACACCAATCCCCTCCCCTTCTCCCCTTCCTTCTCTTTCTCCTTCCCCCTTCTCTATCTTGAGTTAAACTGAGTTTTTCCTCTTGTGTGGGTGTCTATCATATCATCTATGGGTTTCATATTAGTATTAAGCACATTGTACACTTGCTTTTTCATTCTTGTGATACTTGACCAAGAAGAATGTATTTCAACTCTATCCAAGTTAACAAGAAGATGTAAGAAGAAAGGGTCTCACTCTGTCACTCAGGTTGGATGGAATACAATGGCACAAACACAGCTCACTGCAACTTCAAGCTCATGGGCCGGAGGAATCCTCTTGCCTCACAGTGCCCCCTGTGTCTGGGACACCCAGCTAAAGCATGCTGTTTATCTTTTTAAGCCCAGATTTCTAAAGTTTATTGACCTTAGAATTCTTTCTCTTTTCAGTTGATTTGTTCACTTTTGGAAATGTCGGTCTAGGTATAATTCTATATCTATTATATATCTGCACCTATTGTATAGCTACAAAAGCTATATGTACATGTGAGCACAGCAACACATAGCACTGTACTAATTCCAGCTTACATGCACATACATTTTTACAGGTATACACAGAAGTGTATTATGGAGGTAATGATCAGATTAAATTAAAGGAACAATTTCCTGCCCCAACTCTATGCTCTATGGCAAAGAATTTCCATGAACTCCAAGAATGACAATTCATAAAATGTGTAAATTATGTCATAACTCCAATTTTTGGTGTGAAGGCAAAGAAACAGGCAGAACTTTTTTCAAAGCCACATAAAAGTTAGTGAAAGAATGTTAGGATTTTTTCCAAGGATCCACTTCTATTCTGCCTCTTCATATATAATTTTAAGTCCTTTCCACAATAAATATCCATGTGGAGAGGATCATTTTAATTAAAACAGGCTGCACACCCCTTGGGGAATAATGTAGTACATGTTTGAGGGCTGGGGTGGTCATAAAGATGGGTGGAGAAAGCCATGGAGACATGGCAGAGTGGGATGCACTAAAGGCCACTGTCATCCTCTCCACAGAGCAGTTTTGCACCTGCTCGGACCATTGATTCTTTGTAGAAGTATCTTAGATTTTTCAGTTAAAACTGAGACTCTCTCATAATTGTTATTTTAAGACATTTGTATTCGACCTTTAGACAAATTCACATGTACCCTAAGACACGATGGCTATGTTAGCCAGTTGGATGAGAGTTTTTCAAACTGTATATGGAAGCAACACATTGTATCCTATGATAGAATTAATGTACACAATTATGATCTAATAAAAAAATTAAAAAAAAAACCCTGAGACTCTCATAAGGATACTCCTTTTAGAGTTTTTAGTTTTATATGAAGACATTTTACAGGGCTCAACAGTAAGACGCTCCAATAAAAACTTGTAAAAATTATGATCTCTGAGAATTAAAATATAGAATGAATGTATAATCCCAAAGATCCAAGATATACAAAGATACCTTAAGGAGATGGAAAGCCTCAAAGGATTTGACCCAAGGGATTAACTTCTCTATGGGGGAATGTGCCCATAGCAAGCGGCTCCTGATCCAGGAACTGCGGAGAGGGGGAGCTAGAGAGGCAAGTGCAGGCAGCGCCTCCCTGCCGCAATCCCGGGGAAGGGTGCTCCAGATAAAACTCTCAATATCCCAGTCCCTGAGACAAACTGGTTTATACTCTGGAGATGATTTTATCCATACATCAGAGAGTCTGCTGGTGCTACTGAACAGACTCCCCACTCACTGACCTGACCTTCTTCCGTGTTTAGCAAGCAAACTCAAGGTGTAATTTGGCTTCCCATGAAGATTTGCTGGGCAAGAGAATGAACTGGTAATATTGACGCGAATGTACTCAGCCTTGTGACTGTTCTATTTCCCACTGTAAATCAATACGAGAGCCTTTGCTTTTTACACCATTCATCCTCAGCTTGATTTGTGAGAATTCATTCCTCTTTTTATTTATTTTTAAAAATTATTTTATTTTTAATTATGGTGAGTATGTAATAGTTGTATGCATTGGCGTACAGGGGATGTTTTCACACGGGAATACAATGTGAATTAATCAAATCGGGGTAATTGGAATATCCATCACCTTAGGCATTTAACATTTTTAAGAGACTGATTTATTCTCAATAAGCTAACACATTTTTTTCCTTGAGCTGGCAAGGCTGAAGACTAACCCGTGGACCATGGTGAAGTCTCCAGGACAAGGACAAATTCGGAAGCCCTTGGCAGCCAGCTAGCTTATTTATTTATTTATTTTTTAAGGCCTTGACCTTTCTGTGTTCTTGGCTTCCAACCCTTGCTATTTCCTATCTAGAAATAAAACACATGCTTAAAGCAATCTAAATATTTTAGTCACTTACCTAAGCAAAGATAAAAATTTCTTTGTAAGTGGGTTTTTACCAAAGCCAGGAAGATGCTTAATAAAAATGACTTGAACTTGATACTTTAATAGGAGCTTTATAGAAAAATAAGCAATTTTTTTTCTTTCAACCTTCCTTTACATTTACTAAAGTGTCAAATCAGCTTCCTGTTACTGGGGTTTGTATATAGAAGGGCATTTGGATACCATAATTTATCTCTTCATTGATGCTCACTAATGATTTTAGTAAATTGCCATATTGTTATTGCTCTGTTTTAATAAACTCTGTATCTAAAAGGTATCCTCTGTGTTTTAATGCAGACAAAATAAGCTCATTTATGCTAATACCTATCTTCTTGACACTCAGTAAATTCTTCCTAATGCATTAATTATGACTCCAGATAGACCAATGATTATTTCATATATGCTAATTAGGAATCACTTTACTCAGTCAGCCATTACACATCAGTAAACAAGTGGAATGAATTCACTAGGGAGGTAATAAAAAGACAACAATTTCCTTTTCACTACAGGTTGGAGAATTTACCCCACAATCAAGGAGTAATTAGAGAAGAAAATGAAGAGTTAGAAAACAGAATTGAAGGTACGAGTACTTAGCAAAGCATGTTCCTTTGCAAAGATGAAATGAAAATGGACATCTTCATTACTAATCATATGTGCAGGAATACAGTAGCTAGTATTCTCTCCTTTCAGAAGTAAGCAAAAAAAAAAACAAACAAACCAAAAAAAAAAACAAAAAAACCCAACCAGTCAAATTAGTTGGATTTATACGAAAATAGATTGGAATGTAATCATCTCATTTAATGCTGGACTCTGAGAAGGGAGAAAGATGAAATCAGCTCAGCATCTTTCTAATTATTTGTTCTTTTCTTACAGAGACTTAGACCCTCCGTATCAAGCTTATTGATATTAATTCTTGGTACTGCCATTCGCAATAGGAGTTCTCACTCCAACTTTTGGTCCATGGTTCTGTGATTAAATTAAGGAACAGAGGTGACGGTGAAGAGAAGCAGAGTCATACACTGAATGATTTAACTGCTGTCTGCATTGGAGTTCTCATTTATCATCCAGTATTTTGCTGCCAAAAATATTTTCAAAAATGCTCATGTAGAGGGAAGAGCTGTGGCTTTAAAAATACATACACTGCATGCTACATATATATACATTTTTTCTTCTTATTAAGTCAGGTGACACTTAAGTGTAAGCTGCATTCTTCCAGTATAGTTTTTAGATTTGTTTTGAGCTGTTTATTTGCTCACTTGCCATCTATTGTTACAGAGCACCAGCCAAAATAAACTCATAACTAAAAACAATCTACGTTAATTATGGCAAAATTCTCAGAGCTCCTTTGGTTCACATTAGAAGCTTGGAAAAAAATTTTTTTGATTACCTGGAAAGCAGTCAAACAGCAACTCAAACATGAAAAGACCAAACGCTTCTTTATAACATCACAATTCAGCTTCTGGGCTTTCACGATAGCTGGTTTTTCTGACCATGGAAAGACTTTAGAAAAAGTCAACAAGCCATTCTATTAGTTGTTAAGGAAGAAATAAAGTCTTGAGCTGCCCGAAATAAAGGAGAAAGATCCCAGCTTATCAAAATTAGTGTCAGTCAGTTTAGACAGGTAATTGATAACTGTCCACTTACATTGTTCATTCAGCCAGAGTGCCCATAAGCCTTGTATCTACTTTAGTCCCACTGACACTTCTGGAATTAATTATAGATGGGGAATGTTCAGTCATTTTGAAAAACACGGAAAAAAATTGCAAGAAGTCATCAGCTTCATGCGTTTGGCTGTGGCTCTTTTGTTAGACTACCTTGAAACCATCATGAGAGGACACTATGAAAAGCAAATCTGATAGAAAAATGTACAAGAGCATAAACTTTGGCAATATCTTCTGAAGCTTTAAGGAGCATCTTGTATATTCAAGTATTTGATAATGTATTATGCATTTGTGAGACCATAAGAAAATGTGTTTTAAAAGCAAAGATTATTTCGAAAGTGTCATAATTGTGGTCCCCCCCCAAAAGGTGTATAGTTAGGCATACACCAATCCTTTAATACTTAGTTCAATAAAGTTGTGAAGTTGGAAGCTGTCGTAGCTTAGACATGATGCACTGAATGGTTATGACAAGTGATGAGCTCCATTCAGAGGTAAGACTACTGTATGGTTCACTTCTTTGTTAATACTAAATCCTAATTTTCAGATGTATGTTCCTTGCAACCATTAGAGGAAACCATCTAGAAACTAAAATTCTCATTGACTCCTGAAAGGTTTATAGATATAGGAGAATTAAAAAATAAAAAGAAAGAAAAAAGGAAGCAAGTCAGAGAGCAACAGACATGTCTGAGTGTCAGAAAAAGGAAATACTGAAATAGGTGATAGAAAGGAGAATGGAACGTCTAGCTAAACATTTATAAAAGAAAAGACATGTTTCCCCAAGAGCACTAGCTATTACCATATTTTGCCAAAATGAATGCCTTTCACATACTGATGTATGATTTTACCCATAATTCCTGTCTCCCGGAAATGTATGTAACCAAACTATAACCTTCCACCATGAGTCCACTTGCTCAAGGCTTCATGGGTATGGGTGATAGTCCTCAAATGTGGCTCAGAATAAATCTCTGTAAATTATTTTACAGAGGATGGCTTCTTTTCATCCATCCTACTTACAGCCTAGGTAACTCTCTGCACAGATGAAATCATATCTCTCTACTTAAGTTTTCTGTTCTGTATAATGAGACTAAAATGGACATCAGTCACGGTCAGGGGATCTGTGAGAACTCAATATGCTAAAAAAATACATTTGTATATAACACAAAGTAAGCACTCAATAGGTATATCCTGCGATGACAGTTATTATTATTAACTCCCTTTCATTTCTGAACTGTTCCAACTTAGATTACCTAGAGAGGCCAGAACTTAGCAACAGATGCCTGGGACATTGGCCAAAATTAATCTTCATATTTCAAAAGGCAATTATGGATTAAATAAAATACAGCAAGGCACTTGATTAGTTGAAAGTGGATGTTTGAATACATTTTCAAGTCAAGTGTGCACCCTTAAATTGTATGTTTCTGAGACCCTTTACTGTAAGCCATTAACTAATTAAAAATACTGTGGTAAAAGACACAATTCTGAGGCTTAAAATAAAATTTATTGGATAGAATATTTATTCCAGAATTAAAACCATAGTTTTACTTTGGACTTAAATAGAAAAAATACAATTTATGATGCATTAAACAGAATAAAGTTTAAATTTGGTGACAATTTAGGCCTAATGCTCCATTTATCTACAAACTCCTAAGCCATGTACTGTCTCATTATCTTCGTTTTACAGAAACACAAAAGCATAAAGATGAGTGTTTTTAAGCAACTAATCAAGTATTTCTTGACCTGCTGTTGGTACTAATGAGTGTCCTAGGAGCTAAGGTAGATCTCTAAATTTCTCATTTACTTCCATTTTCTAAAACCTGCTGATCAAAATATAAAATGAATGAGTCATATAAGTGCAATTTAGCAAACATTTATAATGCCTAACACCATACCAGATACGTAGGGTGATATTAAGATAATTGAAATAGAATGCCTTTCCTTAAGAAGAGTATAATTTTGCATGAGGAATATTTATAATGATGATAACTGCTGTATTTTGAGTGCTTACCACATGTTTAGAGTTATACTAACTACTTTATAGGTGTTGTATCCGTTTCTTTTCTTTCTTTCTTTCTTTCTTTTTTTTTTTTTTTTGCTATTTTTGGCTGGGGCTGGGTTTGAACCTGCCAGCATATGGGGCTGGCACCCTACTCCTTTAAGCCACAGGTACTGCGCCCCACCCCCCCATCCTGTCTCCATTCATTTTCACAACCACCCTATAGCCAAGTACTAACCTACCCAACTCAGGAAAAACAAACAACAAAACAAAACAAATAAAAACCCTGTGGGGTTGAGAGGCCTTTCCAAGGCTATAAGATGAGGGAGGGTAATCACTGATTTGCCTCACTGCAGGTGGGCCGTCAAGGTTTTCCCTTTGGGGAGGTAGAGCTCTGAAATGTCAACAACATAGCCTTGACTAGATATTCCTACTAGAGCTTCCCACTGAAAACCATTGACTAGATATGTCTACTAGAGCTTCCCATGGAAAACCTTACACCCTCCTCTCTTTTCTCTCCTTCCTTAAACATTTTAGCATACATAGCCTGAAACAGGAAGATCCCAACCTGGGCAATGTAGCAAGACCCTTGTCTCTAAAAAAATTTTTAACATTTGCTTTAGATTTGTATCTTAGTTCTTAACAATTTGAGTAAGTTACCTTCCTCCAATGAATTCGTCCTCTATCCTGTAACCAGATCTATCAACAAATTTCAAAGACCTTTTTAAAATAATATTTTAAGTAATTTATATTTAATAATCTTCTCCTTTAATTAACTACTTGACCTTTGTTTTCTGCAAGACAAAGGCATTAAGATTCTGAAGTCCCCTGAGCAGGCTTCTGGACACCAAGATTTTCTGTCCTCCACAAACTCCCTCCATTGCACAGAACTCCTTGTTAGTTACACCACAACCTTCCCTGAGTA
Source organism: Otolemur garnettii (assembly GCF_000181295.1). Lineage (NCBI taxonomy): Eukaryota > Metazoa > Chordata > Mammalia > Primates > Galagidae > Otolemur > Otolemur garnettii. The sequence goes on from NW_003852396.1 coordinate 50,262,689, forward strand.
ACAGGGCCCATCCCTTAAAAGCCCATTATCTCAGTTATTCAGAGAGATGGATATGAGGCTGCTTCTCTCTTTCTCCTGACAAGACATCTATCACATCAAACATTTCTTTCTTCCTTGGCAATCCTTGTCATCTCAAAAATTGGATATCTGTGCAATAAGTAGCTTAACCAAGGCCAAATCTCCTTACTGTTTCATCAGCAACTTACTGTTTCATCAAGCACATTGCTTGGTGGATGCAGAGAAGAGAGAAGCCAAAAGCTACCCTTAGTAACTGTCCAGCCATATTTGCCAGAAGGCAGCTTTGGACTCTCCCATCAGGTCTGCTCTTACCGGCCTCTAATGCATTGGTGATTGTCTCCCCATTGCCCCCAAAGAAAGGAACTCTGGATTCTGACATTTGCTTCCAGATGGATGAGTGCTATTTGAAGCAAAGGATGCCCCTCTGGATTCAGGGAATTCTGAAGGAATTCCTTTTGGTTGGATAGGCTCCTGATCATTTGTGAGAGTGAGAACTAAGCTAATTGTTTTGATTTGGTTTATTAGGTTGAAGATACAGTTCATTTCAGCCTCCTGAATTTCCCTTTGGGTTGAGTGTTTATCCCTATTGGCGTGTGGCATGTAAATGAGGAGTCTGTTAAACTCTTTGTTTCTATTTTTTTTTTCCGCCTAGTTTAAAAACTGTTGATGATACAATAAGCAAGATCTAAGGGGGTGAAAACCACATCTGATAGCAGTTTTTGTTGAGGCAGTTTCTAAAGGTCCAAACGGTTAAAAGATACCACCATTAGAAGGTCTGGGAGATTAGGTGAAATCTCTCTGCTAAGTCTAGGAGATGAAAGACATCGTTGTCCATGGTGGTAATGTGGCTGAAATACTGGAAAGAGGAATGGAAACATGATGTATACAGATGTTTGTAGAACTTTGGAGGATCTCGTGGCTAGAGTTCTGAGCTTTGATGAATAACAGGACACACACACACACATACAAAGGTTCAATAGCTTTCATTGATGACCTCTGTGATACTAGGTTGTTTACCTGAGATCTTTCTTCTTTTTTGATGTAGGCATTTATTGCTATAAAGTTCCCTCTAAGGCTGCCTTTGATTTATCCCATAGGTTTGATACGTTGTGTTTCTATTTTCATTTGCCTCAAGGAGTGTTTAATTTTCCTTTTTCTCTCTTCATTGACCCATTGGTTGTTTAAGAACATAGTTTTTAATTTCCAGGTCTTTGTAAAGTTCTCAAAGTTTCTCCTATTATTGATTTCTAGTTGTATACCATTGTGCCAGAAAAGAGACTTGTTAATACTTGTTTTCTGGCCTAACAATTCCTGGAGAATGTTCCATGGGCAGTTGAAAAGTGTGGATATCGTACAGCTGTTGGATGGAGTATTTTGTATAGTCTGTTAGATCCATTTTGTCTAGAGTGTAGTTTAAATCCAATGCTTCCTTGTTAATTTTCTGTCTGGGTAATGTATCCATTAATGACAGTGGGGAGTTGAACGTCCTACTTTTATTGCATTGCAATCAAGCTCTCTTTACAGTTCTATTAATATTTTCTTTACATGTTTAGGTGATATGCTGTTGTCTACACGTCTAATTAACAATTGTTATATCCTCTTGCTGAATTGACCCCTTTGTCGTTATATGATGACCTTCGTTGTTTATTTACAGTTTTTGATTTAAATTCTATTTTATCTTGTACAAGTATAATACACATAACAAGTATAATACACATACTTTCTTTTTTTTATTAAATGATAGGTATGTACATGAATGCAATCATGGGTACAGTGTGGTGTTTTCATATACAATTTGAAATACTTTCATCAAACTGGTTAACATAGCATTTATGTCATTTTCTTAGTTATTGTGTTAAGACGTTTATATTCTACTCTTAGAAAGATTCACTTGTACCCTTGTAAGATAAACCATAGAGGTGATCCCTCCAATCGCCCTCCCTCTCCCCCTTCCCCATATTCTTAGGCTATAATTAGGTTATAGCTTTCATATTAAAGCTATAAATTAGTTTCATAATAGGGCTGTGTACATTGGATACTTTTTCTTCCATTCTTGTGATACTTTGCTAAGAAGAACATTTTCCAGCTCCATCCATGTAAATATGAAGGATGTAAAGTCTCCATCTTAATGGAATATCTTTTCCTGTTTCTTCTCTTTCAGTCTACATTTTCCTTATAGGCAAAATGAGTCTTTTCTAGATAGCATATAATTTGGTCTTGTTTTCTAACTAAGCAACTCTGTGTCTTTTGATTGACGAATTTAATTCGTTTGCATTCTAGTTAATTACTGATAGGTAACTGCTATTTAAACATTTTTCTAGTTATTTGAGGCTCCTTTCTTCTTTTTCTGTTCTCTCACTGTCTTATTTTTTTGTGGTTAAATGATTTTCTTTTGTAGTGGTATGTTTTGATTTCTTGCTTGCTATTTATTTGTTTGTGTGTTTTTTGTATCTGCTATAGATGATACATGATGTGTACAAAAACATACTTACAAGTTAGTTTAAGCTGATAACAACTTAACTTTAACTGCACAAAAAGAATTTCACACACCCAGCCACACACACCCACGTATTTGAACTTCTGCTGTCTCAATGACACTTTTTAATACCTATTGGAGATAGTGGGTAACATACAGAGGTGGAATGTGTGCCTACTTCCCCCAGCCATGGAGCTGCTATAGGTCCCTCCCTCCTGCCACCATATCCAAACATAGCCCTCTCTCTATACATTTCAACACAAGCTTCCCCTGACCCTCTCAGGCATGGTATTTTCATTCATCATTGGGGTGTACAGGGTAAGCTTGGATGTCCAGCTCTGCTAAGCTTTGTCTCTCCCATCAGGGCTAAGCAGGACACAGAGCACTCCACAGATGGCCTTACTATTTGAGCAAACTGAGAACAAACACACATCCATTGGCTCCTATGATAGCCTGTCCTTACACATAAGTACCACCTACTGGCACTGTGGGTGAAATGCAGCCTAGTATATCCCTACTATAATTAGCATCTGAGATGCTGTCTATAGTCAAGGAATACATGCAGAGCCTTAGCCCCCTGAAAGTACTCGAAATTGCAGATAAATAATTTTTTAAAAAATGTTCCATTCAAATGAAAATGTAAGAATACAATGTTCCATTCAAATGAAAGTAAATTTAGGAATAACTTATTCATTTAGTCTTAAATTTACTTTCATTTGAATGGAACTTTTTTTTTAAATTTCTTTTTTCTCCCTTTGAGGGTATAACTGCAATGAACATTTTGTTTGCTTATCCACAATTTGGGGGTTGGGAATGGGTGCTGCAGGGAATGTCAAAGTTCCCTTCCTACCCTCTTAAATCGCAATGTAACTTTATGTATTGTTGACCTACAACCAGCTATTGTAATCTCTCACCTTATTTTCTTAATTCTTACGAAGGTACTTTTGTGCATTGATAGTAGTTGAATTTATGGTCTGTGTGACGACAATTGTTGGAGAGTCCTATTCTACTATTTACTAAGTAAAACCAAATTTACATTTAAGTGTACAACAAAATGTGAACCCCAATTTACATCTCCATCTTGGTCCTCTTTCCTAAGCTCCACATACTTCTGGCCTGCAGCAAATCTCCACTTGGATGGCTAATGTGCCTTTCAGACCTGAAAATTGGACTCCCGATTTTTCAACTTGAATTTATTTCTTCGTCACGTTCTTTTCCTTTGTAAGAACCAATTATTTCTTCATAGTGATCTGGCTCAGTAAAATCTGGAGGCTATCAAAGGTAAGTCAGCTTTTGCCACTTCTCTCTTCAAATCCCTGTTTATCCCACTTTGGAAAAGTTAACATCCTTTCATTAGTCTACAAAGTCCCACATGCCTGTGCTGACTCCTCCCTTATCTTCTAGCTTTTCCTTTAAGTTCCATCCCCTCCTTTCCAGTCCTTGACAGCCATGCGGCATGCCGAGGAATCTGGACATATTTTATGTGCAATGGGAAGTCTTTGCAAACTTGGTGTTGCGCAGCTTCTTCAAACTGTGCAGTACTTTGGAATCTGCTCAATCTTGGCCAATTGAGGCAGCATCTAATAGTCGACACAGTGGTTCCAATGGTCTAAATCGTCCTATTCCCTTCAAAGAATGTGTTTAACTTTCACTGCATTTCAATGCCAATTAGAGTCACAGAGCTGAGTTTCATGTGGTCAAATTTACAGTGAAGGAATTTGATTGAATACTATGCAACAAAAATATATAAGTGTTTGATCCGTAGTACAGAGAAAATAGGCTGTAGGAATTAATTTCTAAAAGAGAAGTATATATGTATTAGACAGGTCAGGAAAGGTTCCATGGAGAAGGTCGCGCTTTAGATGTATCTTGAAGAGTGGGTAACATCTGAGTAAAGTGAAATGGTTAGAAGCATAGTTCAGGATACAGAACTTCTGAGCTGGGTAAGGAGGTAAGATTTAAGAGCAGAGCATCATGAAGGATCAAATTGGCTGTAAAATTAGCTTACACTAGAAGGTAAAGTGCATGAGATGTTTATCCTAAGCTGTTCTAAATTTAATGAGCTTAATCTTTCCACATTCCACAAAACCCATGAGAAGATCGTGATGATTTCTATGTATTTACAACATCTAAACTTGATTGTATTTTTAGAGAGGAATACATTTCTTCTTAAAATACACAAATTTTGAGTTCAATAGCTTTTTTTCCCCCTACATAAATGATAAAACATTCACAGTCATGTTGTTTAGTTTAAAAATCAGACAGTCTTCAGGTAGTATTTTTCTATATAATGTATCAGATTATAGTTTCAAGCATAAATCAGACCACATCTGATTACCATTCGGTTTCTGGACAGGGCCATTGTAGGATAAGGAGTCAGCAGAGAAATACATACAAAGACTCAGCCTCTTCCTTAATGCTATTAAAATATTCAGTTTCCAATTCATTTCCCCAGATTAAAAAACAAACAAACAAACATTTATGCTCAGAAACATTACACCAATGACTCAGTTTCAGCACCCTCTCCACTTCTTGGCAACGTACCAAACCCTGTTTCCATAATCAAACTTGTGCCATTTGTGATGGAGAATAAACATCTTTTGTGCTTCCACAAAAGTGAGTATAAACCAGATAAAGAACAGATTATCTAGATACAAGTTTTATTTATCCTCTGACACTAGTATCCTTGCCTTTATCTTTTTTCCATGCATAGCTTTATTTTTCTTTTTTCTTCTTTCTCTCTTGACAAAGTCTTGCTTTGTTGCCCTTGGTAGAGTGCCATGGCATCATAGCTCACAGCAACTCAAACTCTTGGGCTCAAGAAATTCTCTTGCCTCAGCCTCCCAAGTAGCTGGGATGACAGGTGTCCATCATGATACCCAGCTATTTTTAGAGATGGGGTCTTGCTCTTGCTCAGGCAGGCTGTGAACCTATGAGCTCCGGCAATCCACCCATTTTGGCCTCCCAGAGTGCTAAGATTACAGGCCTGAGCCCCTGCACCTCGCCTACATAGCTTTATTTTTCAATATCTACTCAAAAGATAAAATCTCACTATCTCAGGTTTTCAATGGCATACTGAAATTAGTTTTCAGAAAGCAAATTCGGCCCATTTATCCCCAGAATTATTTAATTTAAAGCTACTTTTGATAAAAAGTAAGGAAAGATTTCACTTCAGAGCCATTTAAAATATATAGATTTGATTTTTCTTATTTACTTTTTAAGCATGAAAGTAGACATTTACTCACAAACTTAGAGACAAAAGTTTTTACTTTTCTTTTGAAATAAAATTTTCAGTTTTTCAACAGGACAATATCAGTTAACAAAGACATTTTAAAAAAATTGTACCCAGTAGATCATTGTCTTAATTACTTTCCTACATAATTTCCAAACTACGTCCAGACATAATTGTACTTACAAAAGTGGACATTTGGAAAAAAGTGGTTATTTTTGGTATATTGTATTATATTTAAAAATTACCTTACATATTATCTGATACTTTTTTATTTTAGAGACAGAGTCTCACTTTGTTGCCCTTGGTAGAGTGCTGTGGCATCACAGCTGACAGCAACCTCTAGCTCTTGGGCTTAGGTAATTCTCTTGCCTCAGCCTCCTGAGCAGCTGGGACTACAGGTGCCCACCACAACGCCCAGCTATTTTTTGTTGCAGTTTGGCTGGGACTGGGTTTGTACCTGCCTCCCTTGGTATATGGGGCTGGTGCCCTACTCACTGAGCCACAGGCACTGCCCATTATCTGATACTTTTAAGCACCAATGTTTATTTTTATATATTTATTCCTTAATTGTTTAGAAAACAACTAACTTTTATGCTTAATCTTGTTTCAATCCCATTTCTCTCAGTTTTTATGAAGACATATTTTCCAAAGCTTGTTAATGAGCTTTTTGAATTTGGATACTTTCTTTCAAGCTTTGAGTATGTCTTAATTTTAAAAGTTTGGGAAAATACTATAAGGGAGGAAACTGATGTTGCAAAGTTAAGACATGAAAAGCAGAGTTTAATGCATAATTATTATTGTCTACTCTTGGAAAAGATGAGGGAAACTGAAAAGTGGCATTCTTGATCTCTGAGCCCCTCGCCTCGCCTGCTGGATGAGAAGCATCCAGACTGTACAGGAGAAAAACATTCTGTCCATGTGGGGCAAAAAGTCAATTGAAGTACATCTAAGTTCATATAACCCAGCAAGTTGGGAAAGATCTTTCTAAAAGAATTCTGAAATACACATAGACTGGCTTGCAGCTTTGCAAGACTGAATGGGTCTGACACCTATAATCCAAAGCTGACACCCTGTTGCTTCACAGGAGTGAGGAGTCAGTTATAAATTTAATGAATGTATGTTTGATTGCTTGTTGTTTGTCATCAGTAAAGAGACACGAGTTGTATATAACTGTGATCAACCTTGTCTTCCAACTAACACAAAAACACAAACCATAGTCAATATTTCTTTGAAAATGATCTGTAAGTTAGTTCACACAGTGACAAAACTTATAATATATCCCCATCATTGAATGACACATGACTGCATATTTATTCTCTTTCTCTATATAGTCTATACACACATACAACCGATCAATCCAGGCTAGAATGCAGGGGTTATTAGTGTACTAGAGGATCTTCAAGATAAGGCTTGCATATACCATGTGTTCATTAACCTCATCCGTCCTATACACATCGTTGATGTTTCCAGCTGTCTGTTCTGCATCCTTTCCATGACAGATCTCATATTCAAAAAGAACAGGAAGTTTTGACTTATTCACGTTTTCACAAAAAAATGCTCTAAAAAATTTGATAGACAATCATAAGCCAAAATATACATTTGAAAGAATAAGGATATTCCTCCACAATAAAAAGAAAAAAAGTGTCCAAGATATCAACTCCCAAACATAATACCTAAGGAACTCAGGCATTTCATACTTAATAATCTAATGCCATGTTTCCCTGAAAGTAAGACCTACCCCAAAAATAAGCCCTAGCAAGATTTCTATGCATTTATTAAATATAAGCCCTACCCCGATAATAAGACCTAGCAATAGGCGTGGC
>NW_003852396.1:50270257-50371766 GCF_000181295.1 Otolemur garnettii
AGCCATGCCATGCGCTTTGGTGTGGAGAATAAGACATCCCCTGAAAATAAGCCCTAGTGTGTCTTCTTCAGAAAAAATTATGACAGTGTCTTATTTTCAGGGAAACATAGTAGCTTTAAAACACTATAGTTTGTATTTTTCACTTAGATTATATATTATAAAAACACCATACATTCTCTTCTAATGCCTAGATGAGGACCTATGAGGATTAATGACATACTGATACTAAAATCCAATAAAACAAAACTAACATACATCAGTGAAAAGAAAATACTAAATTCTTATTTTAAAATGCTCACATCTCCCAAAAGAGTAACTACTATTCATTGAGACATTACTACATATTTAAATAATATTCTAGGTATTTTATAAGCAATATCTCATTTGTAGTCTTTGCAATAACCTTATGATGAAGCTATTGTTATTTTCAGATTTGGCAATCAAGAAAAAGAGGTTCAGAAATGGCTAAGATGCTTGACTGAGTTTACATAAACCATCAGTTGTGGGTCAGGTCTTCAAATTTAGGATTGACTAAAAGTTTTTGAGCCTTTTGATATAGTGTGGCTGCAATTTTCACTTAAGAGAAAAAAATCTTGAATAGAAAACACATAATGTACAAGGGGGTTAGAATCAACCCAGGTATTGTAAATGTTGGGAATCGATTTCTCTTTAATATTAAATCTAAAGTAGGATTTTACTAATTTCAAAACATTCTCATGCTATCATCAACCCAAAATAAAAACAAACAAAAATGCTTTTTTCTACATTCCCTGTCCTAGATTAGCCACCTAAGTAACGTAGAAAGTCAGCCAATTGTCAAAGGTATTTCAGTATTATAAAACTCTTACTGTCTATATTTGCCACAACTAACTGCAGTAGCATATCAGTTATCCAGCAACTTCACCTAAATTTAGAGAAATAAAAGAAGTTCCACAAAAGATTTTTGGTAAGTAATGCAGGTACCCCTGACTTCATTCATCCACTAAAATCTTTACCTACAAGAAGGTTTCTCTCACTTTGACAGCCAATAGAATTTCTAACAGTGACAGGAGCCCACTCAAAGACTTGAACATAAATGGAAAAGGATGGCATAGGGTAAAGAAGCCTTAGGAAGCCTCAGAGTGTCACAACTCTCAGCAAGACATAAGCATTGCAAAACAAAAACAGGGCTGATGGTAGCCACTGGGAAAGCTCTCTCTTGGTAGCCACTCAAGAGAGAGCCTCTCACTTGAAAAAGAACAATTTTATTACCCTCCAAAGAAACTTTGTACCTAGTAGAAGTCATTCCTCATTTCCATTAACAGTCAGCCCTTGGCAACCACTAATCTACTTTTCTCTCTCTGGATTTTCCTATCTGGACATTTCATGCAAATGAAATGACACAGTATGGAGCTCTTTATGTCTTCTTTCACTTAGCATAATGTTTTCAAGGTATATCCGTGTTGTAGTATACATTGATACTTCATTCCTTTTTATGACTGAATAATATTCAATTATATGAGTATACTACATTTTTCCACCCACTTACCAGTTAATGGACATTTGAATTGTTTCCTCTGTGGGGCTGTTAATGATTGATGCTGTTATGAACAGTCATGTACACGGTTTTGTAGATATATGATTTCAATATCTTGTGTATATACTATGTATGACTGGAATCACTGGCTAGTGTAGTATCCCTTTGTTTAACTTTGCTTAACATGTATCATGTTTCCCTGAAAATAAGACCCACCCTCAAAATAAGCCCTAGCAGGATTTCTATGCATTTGTTAAATATAAGCCCTACCCCAATAATAAGACCTAGTAATGGGTGTGGCTATGCAGTGTATCTGCATAGCCACGCCCTGCATTTTGGAGCGGAGCAGTAAGGATGACTAGAATACCTTTTATCTGCCACAGCTCCTCTCTCCAAGCTGTTTGCACTTGGGCGGGTGCGTGTGTGGTAACCACGGTCTCAGGCATCCTCTTGTGCACATGTGAACTGCTAGGGGAAAGGAGTTCACGCATCAGCGCCAGCCCCACCAACAAGGTCGGCTCCCCCTGTCAGGTTCCAGAAGAAGATGACTTAACTGTATTTGAATAAATGTAGATTGTGTATTATACGTAATAAAAATAAGACATCCCCTGAAAATAAGCCCTAGTGGTTTTCTGTATTCCTGTGGAGCTCAGAAGGGAGTAACTAAAACAGAGGAAGTTAAAGCACACTAAATACCACCGTTCTTATTGAGATCAAGATGTTGTTCTTGAATAAACACTTCCTAGATGTCTAAAAACTCTTGGTTACTACCCACAGTTCTGCAAATTGTTACAATTTCTGCTGGTGTTCTCATCGTTTTTATGAAGGGTATAATTTTTAGAAGTCTTTACCCTGTCTTTTATGACTGACATCACTCTTCCCTAGCCTTCTTGCAGTGATTGATCTTGTCAAGGCATATGACTTAAACTAGTACTTGAAAAAGTAATTTTGTTATTGTCCATGTTGACAGCTTGGGGTTTCAGTGTGGTTATTGTAGGTGCAGCTGTCCCCATCCCCTGACGTCACTGTGTACGTAGAATCTCTGTAAATTGACACCCAAGGAACTGTAACAAACAAAGGTGGTCAACAAGCAGACCCAGACCTACTGTACTGATATGTACATGTACTTTATTATATAGCTTTTATTAGATAATATCATATGAAATCATACCTAATCAAAACACACAATCAAATCATACATAAAGTATCATACAAAATCATACATTTACTGTTCGATTTTTAATCATTCTTTCTGTTCTCTGTTTTGAGTCTATCATCCCACAAATTTGTAGTTTTTTTTTTTTTTTTTTTACAGTTTTTAGCTGGGGCCAGGTTTGAACCCCCCACCTCCTGTATGGGAGGCTGGCACCCTACTCCTTGAGCCTCAGGCACCACCTGGCCTGTTTCTTTCTTTCTTTTTTTTTGTTTGTTTTATTTTTTCAAGTATATTTACTTCCTCATTACAAATGTAAGTGGAGAAAGCACCCTCCATGCTGACTACATGGGCATTTTTCCATAGCAAATAACTTCAACTACATTAACAGATGTCTGACATTCTCTTCTTCCTGAGTCTCTATAGGTTCTCTGTCATCCTCACTTGCTTCCTCCACTTCATCAGCTGCTTCATGAACTTTTATGCTGGTCTGTGCTTTGGTCAATGTTGCTTGGAAAATTGTTTCTGGCTTAGGTTCATTACAGGCTGCCACCTCACTATCCATTGCAACAAAACTTTCAAAATCTACTCCTTCTGCCAGGGGAGATGAACTGTCTGTTGGGGTCAAAACATTGTGCTCTTGAGTTATGACAAATGCAACTTTCTTGAAACACTTTTGGCTGGTATCATTTCTGGCCAAACTTTATTCTAAACAGAACTGATCCAGTGGGCAGCATCCAGAGTGTTAACTAATATAGCAGATGAAGTTGCTTCCACAGGTAGACCACAGGTTTGAGTTTTAGTAATGACCCACTGCAGGAGCTGGGCTTGGTGGTATATTTTAAATGTTTTGATGAAGTCTTGGTCAAGAGGTTGGATTTTGAGGTCATGTTTGGAGGCAGAAATTTCAGTGTCATGTTTGTGAGATGACTCACTTGAAGGGTGGCCTCGAGAGTTGTCTACTGTCAATAGAATAAACTATTTCCTGTTCATTTCTTAGTTGATACTTCTTAGCCACTCCTCAAATAAGGCAACAGTCATCTATGTTCTTGTATTTTATCTCTAAATATACCAAAACCACCCCATGAGAACTAGTGCTCCAGGAGAAGCCAGTCACTTGTCCTACAGATATTCAGACACCTTGCCAGCCATGTAGGTGGGCTACCTTGAAGAGATTCTCCGGCCTTAATCAAGTTTCAGATGGATGCAGTCCCCACTGACTCTACAACCACATGGGAGATGGTGAGCTAGAATCGCCCACCCAAGCTGCTCCCAAACCCCTGATCCGCAGAAGCTATGAGAGAGAATAAATTTGAGCTTCAGCATTCTTGAATGCACATGGCTTTGCTGATTTACCAGTCACCAAGAGCTTTAGTTTCTATCTGAGCTAAAGCAAAACAGAACTGTGAAACATTCTTTGGATAGTTTTCCACTCTTACATTTGTCACCCTTCATGACAGGCTCCTATCAGGCTGTCAGGCATTGCCTTGGAAAAGAATTCACACTCTGTAACCTGGCTCTTTGTACCCTCCATCAACCCCCAACAATAAAAATAACTAAATAAATAAATAATAAAAAAGAATTTGCACTCATCAGAATTAAAGTTGTCATCATCTTTTTTTTTTTTTTCTTTTTAAGACAGAGTCTCACTTTGTTGCCCTTGGTAGAGTGCTGTGGCATCACAGCTCACAGCAACCTCAAACTCTTGGGCTTAAGCAATTCTCTTGCCTCAGCCTCCCAAGTAGCTGGGACTATAGGTGCCCACCACAATGCCTGGCTATTTTTAGAGATGAGGTCTCACTCTGGCTCAAGCTGGTCTTGAACTTGTGGGCTCAGGCCATCCACTCACCTTAGCCTCCCAGAGTGCCAGAATTAGAGGCATGAGCCACCATGGCTGGCAATTGTCATCATCTTTGAAGCCTCTGGAGAAGTCTGGGAATTTTTTGATAAATTCTTCTATCCTTTCTACTAGAACTTCATCAGATTCAACACACAAGACTTTCTGGAAGATCTCTGTGTCACAGTTTAAATTTCTTGAGCTAACCACTTAATACTGGGATATTTGCCACTCCAAATTCCTATGTGAAATTTTTAGCGAATTCTTGGATCATCAGCCCAGAGATTTATTTGAACCTCATTTGTTTGAAGCAACGTATTATGGTTTCACTGATTGCACTGAGGGAAGTTTTCCTCCTTTTCAGCTCTGTAGATCTCTGATTTCCTTACCATAGCTCTCCAAGTACTCATGTTTATATTTTTGGATGTTGCTAACTGTGGTCTTGCTATCACTAATATATTCTGCTGAGAGGCAGCTAGAAATCTACCAGTGTGATTTGTTAGCCCAGGAGCTCAGAATTTTTCCACGAATCCAATTCAAGGGGCACAACCTGACAGTCACCAGCAGCCTAAAGTCGGCCATAAACATGGTATGTTTGGCATGAAATCAATTTGATCAAAAATAATTTGATGCTTTTAGGTAGGGCATGCACTGTTCTATTCAACAGAGGCTCTACCTCTTTCTGGCATTGTTGGCATCATGTGTTGCTAGTATTTTAGGTACTTGCTAGATAGATGCTTCGAGACATAGAGACATTTGAGTTTGTGACATGTGAAACTCTTTATAAGGCTGAGCAGCCCAAAACTTGTTCTCTCTCTCTCTCTTTCTCCCCCTCCCCATTGCCCCTTAATCTTCTTTGTTTTGGCTTTTCCTTTTCTTGAACTATCTTTGCTTACTCTAGTCTTTGGAAAGTGATTGATAAAACCTTGCTCTGACTACAAATCTAGCATGATCTTTTGAAAGAGTTGACGAACCTTAAATTCCTAGTTCTTTCTTTTTCTTTCACTTTGATCATTGAGAATTTCAGAGTTAAATTCTGCACTCATAGTAGGAGGTATCATTAACCTCCTTTTCTGGTATAATTATTTTCTCTGTTGTATATCTTCTCTTTCTTTAAAAATACCATGATTCTAGTTATCTTGTGACTATTGTGGCTGCACAATCTCATCTGTTCTTCCCACTGAGAAACATTGCTTAAATCCTCTGCCCCTGAATCAAGGCCAGCCTTACAGACTTTTTGACCATTAGAATGTGATAGAGGACACGTACGGAGGGCTTTAGGACTTCCAAGGTTAGGTCATTCATTAGAAGCTTCCCAGTTTCTGCTCAGGACTCCAGGATTGCAAGAGAATCCTACCTGCCATGTAAAAGAAGCCCAGATACTCAGGGATGGACATGCTGTGAAGAAGCTCCCTGGGTTGAGTCCATGGAAAGAGAAGGGCCTGGCCAGCTCCAGCCGTTCCAGTCATTCCATCAGGGCCAGACACATGAGTGAAGAAATCACCCTAGCAAGGGTGGCATGAAGACCCCAGGAACCCCCAAACATCCTTGATACAGGATCCCAGAAGCAAATAATTAGTGAAATTACCCCCTTACTTGTGAAGCATTAATAATCTATCCTCCTCTTTTATTCCTTAAATGCTGCCACATAGAATAGTGAGCAGAGTAAAATGGTTGTTATTTTACACCAGTAAGACTGAAGGTCCAGGAGGCTGAGGCAAGAGAATCACTTAAGCCCAAGAGTTGGCTGTGAACTATGATGTCATGGCCCTGAACCCCAGGGTGACTGAGATTCTGTCTCAAAAAAAAGAAAGGAGTGAAGGTAGTTTGATACATAGTAATGGATAGCTGAAAATTTGATTTTACATGGCTTTTACGGTCAGCCACTTTAAATCCCTTTCAGAAGTAGACATTTCCCAAATAAATAATATCATTATGGCAAGGAGGAGGAATTTTTTCAGCTGCTAAACATTATAATTGGAATTTATGCTTATCCTCCTTTTGAAATTGTACATCTTTATCTAAAATTTACATTGGATAGATGGTTATGTGTACGAACTCCACAAAGCTGTAGGTGTTAAAGAAAGTTTGTATAAAAGGTCAAACCAACTGCTTGAATTATGCAAGAACATAAACTGCAGTCTCTTCTGTGCCTCTTTAATGCCCCATGGTGGCTCAGGGAGAGCTGACACTGCGTCTAACAACTCTCTGTCATTGTATTGGTCATAAACCACGCCAAACTCAATGGATAACACCGTCTACAGTAGAATGACAATATCTAAGTCTCCATAAAGCAACTTTTTATTCTTCAAAATGCCCTGAATGTAGAGACAATTCTTCTCAGTTGGACAGTTATGGTTTTGCAACAGGAATACTACAATTGGGGAGTTTATGCAAGTAGCTTTTCTAACTCATACAAAATAAACAAGACATAAGCTATACTCCACGGACAAACTGCACTCCATCTCTTGACCATTACCCGGATGAAATATTTCAGTAAATCACAGCCTTTATGCTGTCCTTGGATCTTTTGCAATCTCAGCTGCTGTAACTGTATAATGTACATTGATTTCTGCTGGAAATTCAATGGCAAGAAAAGCTGTTTAATCATTTGACTCCTGACTAGTGAATAAAGAATCTGTCTCATTTAATAAGTTTATTTTAGATAAGACCACCATAATTGCCATGATCCTGCATCTTTTTCTACTCCTCGGGGGGTGGGGAGAGCAGAGGGTAATAAATGAGGCTTCAGATGAGACAATGCAACTGTTATCTTCCCTCTGCTTTCCTGGATCATTTATATGATTTGCAAGGCTGTCCTCCCATCTACCATAGAAAGCTACTTTATCACCTGCTGTATAAATTGTAAATATGCCATGCTTTTCTGTGCTTCAAAAATCACTATTAAGCAAAAGAAATCCTGATGGCTCCAGTCCTATCTAAAGCCTGTGCTGCAATTATAGATGGCAAGCACCCTATTGCTATAATTTTCCACCCAATCGCATCTCATTAGCATTCAATTTTGCTAAAACCACATGACATGAAAGTCACTAATAAGCTACTGGATTTTGTAGGGTATTGGCAAAAAAAGAAAGAAAGGGAGAAAGAAATCAGATACAACCATATTAATGTTCTATGATGGGAGGTTGCTAATAGGATTAGAAGCAGCCAAAAAGGTTAGGATGAAGCCATATGAGAAAGTCACTCCCGATTTTAAGAAAATCAGTTAGCTGGGCTTTTTTGAGGATAAAGGATGTTGTGCAGTGAATCAGGGCTTATAAAGAAAAGGGTCAGAGGGAACAAAATTTATAACATTGTGGACTTACAAATAAAGATTCCAGGAAAGGTCCTCTTAACTTATGTGTATATAAAGTAAAAGACTCCAGAATCCTCAAAGCTGCTCTTGGCTTCCTACTGATTCTGATTTCTGATACCTAAAAATAGGTTAAACCTACTTCATGTGTTTTTACCTGAGCATCAGTATAAACTTGACCTGTGGCAGGATTAAGGATAGAGATCTTAGACTCATCTCTAGGGAGCTCAAAGTTGGAAGAGCTCCCAACTCTTGGAAGCTGTTGGAAGAGTTGTAGGGAGTGAGGTCTCCAGACATATTCCAAGTGACAGCTGGCATTTACTTCCTAGCTAAAATCTCATGTTCCTATCCACTGAGACTTCGCTCTTCCATCTCTAGGCTAAAATACCCATGTTCAAAATTTCAATGTCTTCTTTTAGCTAAGCCACAAAAAAAAAAAAAAAAAATGGAGAAACAGTGGACAAATACTGTGTCTCCTCTTCTAGAAACTTGTGGCCAGTAGGGATATTTGTGTGGAAGCATGTCCTGCCGCAGAGCAGGAGTCTCCATACAGGGTGATTACCCCGATACTACACAATTGAATGCTTAGACATGTACTATGAGAAAAAGAGGACCAGGTTTGATTCTGTGAATCTCTGGTCACATGAGATGGTTATATGGGTAAATATGAACAGTTTTGCAGTTTTGAGCTCTCCAACTTCCAAAGGTAGTAAGTTGCTATGATCTGGGATAAGATACCAACAAAAACTGGAAACACAATAATGAAATCCATCAACAATCCTTCATAGTGATTTTCCTGACTCATTACATTTGTCAATACTTCCTGTAGATGGGTATTTAATTAGTCAGCAGGCTCTATGCTCAGTAAGTTCTGGTTTGGGATCCAGGCTCTGCCACTTGCTGGAAGTTTACTTAACTCTTGTAATCATCAGTCCTCTCATATGTACTATGGGAATAACAGGAGTGTCTATCTCATAGATCATGGTGAATATTAAATGAGGTGAAGCATGTAAATAAATCACACAGTGTGGTGCCATGAGTCTCAAAGTCCCTTTTATGTATGAGATAAACTAGTTAACACCTCCAGAAAGAAAAAAGAAAAACAGTGCCTATGATGTATCAACTGGGAGCTGGCCTAACACGAACAGTTAGGCAGTGGCTTTCTCCCATTGATCTCTAACAGGCAGGATAAAGAAAGACAGAGTTCAGTTCCTTGAGAGTCTGAATTCTAGCAGGCGAGGCAGACACATGAGTAATTATCTTACACAATCATTCCCAGATGCCTAAAGCTTCAATCTCTGAAAACTCAGTAGTTAATCCTGGCCTGATCTCAACTTCTAGTAGATAAAGTTGGGGTGGGTGGGAGGTGAAGACAGGATCAAGAATCTTGGATGGAAATTGAAAGTCTTTCTAGATTTGACTATAAGTCCAGGTAGCTTAGCCTGAAGGTAACAGTATCTCTGAGGAGTCAGTACCCATTTTAGTATTAAAATTTCTATCTTATAATGGATATAAGAGTATCTTTTTTATGGCACTTTCAGTTGAGTGTTTAATAAATGCCAGCACTAAGCTAAATGATTTTTAACCTTTTTTTTTTAACTTTTTGGCATATTTTCTTCATTTTATTGTTTGGGATTCATTGAGGGTACAAAGAATTAGGTTACATTGATTTCATTTATTAGATAAAGTCCCTCTTATAATTGTGTCCTGCCCTGAAGAGGTGTGCCATACACCATGACCCCCCATCATCCTCCCTCCTCCCCTCTCCTCACTCCTTGATCTCCCTACTCCCTACCTTGTATTAGACCAACTACTGCCTTCACTTTAGAATTAAGTACATTGGATTCTTGCTTTTCCATTCTTGTGATGCTTTACTAAGAATAATGTGTTCTAACTCAATCCAGGTTAGTACAAAAGATGTAAAGTCTCCATCTTTTTACTGGGTGCATAGTATCCCATGGTGTACACATACTACAGTTTGTTAATCCATTACTGAATTGGTGGGCATTTAGGTTGTTTCCATGTTTTGGTGATTGTAAATTGAGCTGCAATAAACAGTCTAGTGCAAATGTCCTTGTGATACATTTTTTTTCCCTGTGTAGATGCCTAGTAATGGGATTGCAGGATAAAATGGGTAATCTAATTTGAGTTCTTTGAGGATTCTCTATATTTCCTTCCAAAAAGGTTGTATTACTTTGCAGTCCCAGCAGTAGTGTAAAAGTGTTCCCTTCTCTCCACATCCACACCAGCATCTGCAGCTTTGAGACTTTGTGATATGGGCTATTCTCACTGGGGTTAGGTAATATCTCAGGGTAGTTTTGATTTGTATTTCTCTGGCAATCAGGGATGATGAACATTTCTCCATGTTTGTTAGCCATTCATCTGTCTTCATCAGAGAAGCTTCTGTTCATATTCCTTGCACAGTGATAGATGGGATTATTTACTCTTTTTGTTGATTAATTTGAGTTCTCTGTAGATTCTAGTTATCAACCCTTCATCAGATTCATACCCTGCAATTATCTTTTCCCATTCAGAGGGTCATCCTTTGCTTTACTTGTGTCCTTGGCTATGCAGAAGCTTTTCAGCTTAATTAAGTTCCATTTGTTAATTTTTGTTGTGTTGCGATGACTGTTGAAGTCTTTGTCATATAATCTTTCCCCAGTCCAGATCATCAAGACTTTCCCCCACAATTTCTTTTTAGATTTTATTTTTTGTGTGCCTTAAATTTAAGTCTTGTATCTATCTTGAGTCAAATTTTGTATGTAGTGAAACGTGTGGATCTAGATTTAGTCTCTTACATGTGGTTATCCATTTCTTCCAGCACCATTTGTTGACTAGGGATTCTTTTCTCCATTGTATGCTTTTGTTTGGTTTACAAAGATCAGGTGGAAAGTAGAGAATGGTTTCATCTCTTGAATTTTTATTCATTTCCATATGTCTATGTCTCTATTCTTGTGTCAATATCATACTGTTTTGATTACTGCAGACATTTAATATAGTCTGAAGTCTGGTAGGGTGATGCCTCCGACTTTGTTTTTAGCTAAATGGGAGTTTTCTGATTCCATACAAAACAAAGTACTATTTTTTCCATTCCTTCAATGCATAATATTGGTATTTTAATTGGGATTGCATTAAATGTGTAGATTTCTTTGGGTAGAACAGAAATTTTGACAATGTTGATTCTTTCCAGCTCTTCCCAGGAAGAACATGATATGTTCTTCCATTTGTTAGTGTTTTCTGCAATTTCTTCTCTGAGGGTGTCATAATTCTCTTTGAAGAGTTGTTTCATCTTGGGCGGTGCCTGTGGTTCAAAGGGGTAAGGCGCCGGCCCCATATGCTGGATGTGGCAGGTTCAAACCCAGCCCTGGCCCAAAAAAAGAGAATAGATCTTTCACCTCTTTTATTGGGCATATTCCTAAATATTTAATTTTCTTTGAAGCTACTGTGAAGGGAATTGTGTCCTTGATTTGTTTCTCAACTTGGCTGTTATTGGCATATATAAAGGCTACTGATTTGTGATCATTGATTTCATACTCCAAGACATTACTGTATTTCCTGATCATTTTGTGGTTGAGTTTCTAGGGTTTTGAAAGTATAGGATCATATCATCAGCAAACAGCAAGAGTTTGACCTCCTCTTTCCCCATCTGGATGCCTTTTATCTCCTTCTCTTGGCTGACTGCATTAGCTAGAACTTCCAGCACAATGTAGTGGCAACAGTGGACATCCTCGTCTGGTTTTAGTTCTAAGTGGAATAGCTTTCAGTTTTATTTCATTCAGTTTGATGTTAGCTGTGCATTTGCCATAGATGGCTTCAACCAGCTTAAGTAATGTGTCACCTATTCCTATTTTCTTAAATGTTCTTGTTAGAAAAGAATGATTAATTTTGTCAAATGCTTTTCCTGCATCTATTGAGAGGATCATATGGTCTTTGTCTGTGCTTCTATTAATATGGTGCATTATATTTATGGATTTGCATATCTTAAACCAGCCTTGCATCCCTTGGATGAAGCCTACTTGATCATGATGTATAAGTTTTTAACGTGTAGCTGTAATCTATTAGCTAAGATTTTGTTGAGTATTTTTGCATCAATATTCATTAATGAAACTGGTCTGTAGTTCTCCTTTATATTTGGATCCTTTCCTGGTTTTGGAATCAAGGTGATGTTTGCTTCATAGAACATGTTGGGGAAGGTTCCTTTCTTGTCAATGTTTTGGAGTAGGTTCTACAGTATAGGTACAAGCTCATCTTTGAAGGGACGATAGAATTCTGGTGTGAAGCCATCTGGTCCTGGATTTTTTTGTTGTTGTTGTTGGAAGCTTTTTTATTGTTTCTGCAGTCTCAGGGCTTAATATTGGTCTGTTTAAGAGAGTTATTTCTTCCTGGTTAAGTCTAGGAAGATGGTGCGATTCCAAGTATTGATTCATTTTCTCTACGTGGTCAAATTTCTCGGAGTAACATTTTTGGTAGTAATCCGAACTAATCTCTTGTATCTCTGCAGTATCTGTTGTTATTTCTCCCTTTTTATTTCTGATTGAAGTTATTAAACATTTTACTTTTCTATTTCTGTTTAATCTGGCCAGTGGTTCATAAATTTTATTTATCTTTTCAAAGAACCAACTTTTTGTTTCATTAATTTTCTGAATGATTCCTTTATTTTCAATTTCATTTGTTTCTGATTTAATTTTGGTATTTCTTTTCTTCTGCTAGCTTTGGGATTGAATTGTTCTTCCTTTTCCATTTCTTTGAAATGATTCATTAGATTGTTGATGTGCTCTCTTTCTGTTTTTCAGATGTAGGCCTCTAATGCGATAAATTTCCCTCTTAGGACTGCTTTTGCAGTATCTTACAGTTTTGGTAGCTTGTGTCTTCATTATTGTTATGCTCAGGAAATTAATTATTTCTTTTTCTTTTCTTTGATCCAATTGTCATTCAGCATATGTTCAATTTCCATGCATTTGTGTGGGGATGACAATTTTTGTTGGAGTCGAGTTCTATCTTTATTGTCTTGTGGTCTGAGAAGATACAAGGTAAAATGTCAATTCTTTTGATTTTGTTGAGGTTTGATTTGTGTCCTAGAATATGATCTATTTTGGAGACTGTTCCATGGGCCAAGAAGAATATATACTTTAGTTTAGGGATGGTGTGTTCTGTATATGTCTACTAATGCCATTTTTTCTGATGTCACATTTAAGTCCTTTATATCTTTGTTTAGTTTCTGTTTAGAGCAGCGGTTCTTAACCTGTGGTCTTGACCCACAGGAACTGTATTAAAGACTCGTGGCATAAGGGAAGTTGAGAACCACTGGTTTAGAGAATTTGTACAGCACTGTAAGAGGAGCGTTAAAGTCCCTTGCTATTATGGTGTTATAGGATATCATATTTCCCAAACTAATTAAGGTCTGTTTTAAAAATCTGGGAGCATTTAAGTTGGGCGCATAAATATTTAGTATTGAAATGTCTTCTTGGCTCGGCGCCTGTGGCTCAAGCGGCTGGGGCGCCAGCCACATACACCCAAGGTGGCGGGTTCAAATCCCCAGCCCGGCCCGCCAAACAACAATGATGGCTGCAACCAAAAAATGGCCAGGTGTTGTGGCAGGCACCTGTAGTCCCAGCTACTTGGGAGGCTGAGGCAGGAGACTCGCTTGAGGCCAGGAGTTGGAGAGGTTGCTGTGAGCGTGATGCCATGGCACTCTACCCAGGGGGATAGCTTTAGGCTCCGTCTCAAAAAAAAAAAAAAAAAGAAATGTCTTCTTGTTGTATTTTTCCCCTGACTAATATGAAGTGTCCATCTCTGTCTTTTTTTACTTTAGTTGCTTTAAATCCACTTGTATCTGAAAATAAGATGGCAACCCCTCCTTTCTTCTGAATTCTATTTGCCTGAAAAATTGTCTTCCATCCTTTAACCTTGAGTTTTACTCTGTCCTTCAAGGCTAGATATGTTTCCTGCAGGCAGCAAATGAATGGTGGCTTGTGCTTTTTTTATCCAATCAGCCAGCCTATGCCTCTTCAGTGGGGAATTCAAGCAATTAACATTTACTGGGAAAATTGATAAATGTGGTGGAGTTTTGTTCATCTTATTGTGTGATAGTCTGTTGCTTATTTTTATCTTTTGCATCATTGTGAAAGCCAGCTTTTGTCCTTTAGTTTCTAGGTGTTTAGTTTGCTAGTGGTCCATACTTAAGTCTAAGTATTTCCTGTAGAGCTGCTCTTATTGTAGCAAACTTCCTCAAGGTTTGCATATCAGTAAATAATTTGATTTCTCTATCAATTGTAAAGCTTACTTAGCAGGATATAGAATTCTGGGCTGAAAATCTTTTTATTTAAGTAGGTTAAAGGTAGATGACCATTCTTTTCTGACTTGAAAAGTTTTATCTGAGAAGTCTGTGGTCACGCTGATGGATTTGCCTCTATAGGTCAATTGGTGCTTACTCCTGGCTGCTTGAAGAATCTTCTCTTCCATCTTAACTTTGGACAGGTTTGTGACAATATGTCTTGGAGAAGGTCTGTTTGAGTTCAGATGCCCTACGGTTCAATATCCCTCTGAAAGGACTGTATCTGAATCTTTGTTGATACTTGGGAAATTTTCATTTATGATATCCTTTGGTAGTATTTCCATTCCTCTGGGGCATTCTTCTTCCTCTTCTGGGATACCTATAACTCATATGTTTGAACGCTTCATGAAGTCCCGGAATTCTTTTACTGTATGTTCTGTTTTCTCTCTCCTTTTTTCTGACTCTTTAATGCTGGTGTTAGCTCAAGAGCTTTATCCACTACCTCTCAGTGTCTTTCTTTTCCATAGTCTAATCTGTTATTGCTATGTTCTACTTCATCTTTAAGTTCCCTGATTAACTGCTTCAATTTCTTAAGTTCTGCTATATCCTTTCTACATTCTTCATGATGTTAATCGTTAATCTCTTATTTGATTCTGTTTTTGGCCAGGGGCTGGGTTTTAACTCACCACCTCTAGTATGTGGGGCTGGCACCCTACTCCTTTGAGCCACAGGCGCTGCCCCCTGATTCTGTTTTTGGATTTCCTTTTGGTTATTTTTCACTTTCTCAACAATTTCCTTCATTGTTTTGACCATCCACTTTTTAAATTCCCTTTCTGTTGTTTCCATTATTTCTTTATAGGCAGAATCCGCTGCAGTAGCTACCTCATGATACCTTGGTGGGGGGTTGCTCTGTTATGGTTTTTCATGTTGCCAGAATTTTTCTGCCGTTTCTTCCTCATGAGTGTTTTCTTTTTTCTGTTTCCTTGTCCTATTTTTTCATTTCACATCCTCCTGCTCTTTAAGTTATCATGCCTTTGACCTAAGTTGTTGAAGTGTCCTTTTGCTAAAGAACTAAATGGAAGAGAAGAGAGAAGAGCAGGAAGGGATAAAAGATGAAAAAAGGGAAAAGAGAAAGGAAAGGAAGGGAGTAAAAGGGAAGATTGACAAAAAAAAAAAAAAGAGAGTAACAGAAAGAGATAGACAAAAGTAATAGTGTTATACAGTATGGTACTTTGACCAACATCCACAAATCCTAACATCTGGGGTACTGGACTGGGTGTGTCCCTCTGGGTCTAGAGCTCTTTGCCAGCCTGAGCAGACACAAGACCCCATCTCCACCAAATAGAAAAGAACATCTTGCTATATATTGCCTGAGCAACAGGTAATCTTCATGCTAATCACAATACTGATACACCTGTATAAGTTGGAGACTGGAAGCTTGTGCCATATCGAGACCTGGTTCTGTCTTCCTGACATCTTTGTCCTCAATTATCGAAGAGTTGGGAGCCTGAAGCTTTCCTCAGCACCCTTAATAGACATGCCTCAACCTTTCTATGTCCTTTGACTATCCAATGGCTTTCCCAGGAAAGCTTGTATTGCTCAGATATCCCCAGGAGTGGCTGCCCTGCCAATCAGGAGCACCAGAACCAGCCTTCTAGTAGGGCCCTGAGGGCTGAGTCTGTAAGGCAGCTTCCCTGCAATGGCCACACCTGGACTGCAACTAAGCAATTAAAATTCTGCTCCACCCAGTGGCTCAGTCCGGCCCCTATGTGCTATTCATTGCTCAGTTGCAGTCCGGGTGTAGCTATTGCAGGGAAGCTGCCTTGTAGGCTTGGCCCTCAGGATCCTACTGATGAAATCCCACAGCTACAGATGTTGGCATGGATGTGGAGAAAAGGGAACACTTACAGACTGCTGGTGGAAGCGCAAGCTAATACATCTCTTTTGGAAGAAATAAGGCAAATACTCAGGGATCTAAAAGTAGACTTGCCATTTGATCCAGAAATTCCTCTACTAGGGGTATATCCAAAAGACCAAAAATCACTTTATAATAAAGATATTTGTACCAGATTGTTCATTGCAGCTCAATTCATAACAGCCAAGTCATGGAAGAAGCCCAAGGGCCCATCGAACCATGAATGGATTAATAAATTGTGAGATATATATATATATATATATATATATCATGAAATATATTATGCAGCCTTAAAAAATGATGGAGACTTTACCTCTTTTCTGTTTACATGGATGGAACTGGAATAAATCCTTCTTAGTAAAGTATTTCAAGAATGGAAGAAAAAATATCCCGTGTACTCAGGACTATTATGAAACCAATTTACAATCACTCACACTTTCATATGAAGAATAGATCACAACTATGGCCCAAGGTGAAGGAGGGAGGAAAGGGGATGGGGGGGGCAGATCAAGGGAGAGTGAATGATGGGATCATACCAATGGTGCATAATTCAAGGGTACATGTCAGATCTATTAGTATAGAGTATAAATGTCTTAACACAATAACTAAGTAAAGAAGATGAGGTATATAGTAACCAGTGTGATGTAAGCATTCCTAATTTTATGTGAAATCAGCACATTATACCCCATAAATACATTAATGTATACATGATCTATGTGTTTATGATTTAATAAAAAGAACATTAAAAAAAACCCCAAAACAACAAAATCATTCAATTTCTCACCCAAGCTCTCCCAAGGTAACTCAATCAAGTACCCAAATTAAAAAAAAAAAAAAAGACACCAGGACTGGCCTTCTCTGTCTGCAAACTGTTGTGGCTGCTGCAGCTGTGGATTCACTGGCCAGCAACTACACACTACTTTTCCGCTGCTTTCCTCCTCCTTCTTCAGGTCCTGAAGTCTCCTACTGCCTCCCTGTATCTCTGAAGGGAGGTTTCTGAGCAGAGCCCACAAGCTAGAGGTACCTGGAGCCTTCTCTTCTCAATCTCACTACCGTGGCTACAAAGAAGCTGTCTCTTGTCCACTATCTTGCTCCACCGATTTATATACATTTCACTGCAGTGTCACAAATAATCCATTAGGTAGTTTTCGTATTTCTTGTTATTAATTTTTATGAGGAAATTGAAGCTTGGGAATATTAAGTAACTTCCCAAGGTGCTAGAAAAGAAATACGAGGTCTCACAATTAAGTTAGCAAACTCCAGGAAAAATTTGCCAACTTAATTGTCACCTTCTATGATGACACTTCTGATGGCTCTGGTTGCATGAAAGAGTTCCAAAATTGATTTGAAAAGTGGACTAGTTGCTGGTGCTAGTGCATAGCTTCCCGAGGGGAGTACTTCAAAGGTGACCAGAGTGACATTTAGCAATAAGCTATGTAGAACTTTTTCTAGGATGAATTTGTCAACTTATTTGTCTGATCATGTATATCTGATTTCCAAATCTGTGATCTTATATACTCTATGTTCTATCTGCGTTTACTGTGGCGGCAGCTATAGAAAATCTTTAACACTAAAGTCTCAGACTAACTATTTGTGAAGTTTGAGTACTATCAAAACAAATTTCTCACAGCTTAGAAACAATCACTGTAAGACACGGCCACTTAGGGCATATGACCTAATAATGTTCCACTTTCTTTAGCACAACGCAGCCATATGCATGTGCTTGATTGAAAACTGCAAAGTTGAGTCTCATGGGGAGTAAATTTGTGCTGCCAATTGAATTCAGGAGATGGAGTGTTTCCTGAGAAATGTCAAAATGCAATTCATATTTATGGTTTAGATGAGGAGCTGTCGGAAGTCCTATAAACACATTTTGTATTTCTCAGTTGAGTATTTACAGCTTGGTAGGTTAGAGGCAGTGGAAAAGTGCCAAATCCTTGGGAACCTTGAAAGGGGACCAATGAAAAAGGAAAAGGGTTAGGTAGGAGCTGGCATGGTAGCTATAGAGACAGCAATACTGGTGAGCGAGCACTCATGCTTCATTATTCAGGCCTCCTGCTGATTGTATCCCAGGGCCAGGGGAGAGTCTGTTCTTGACAAGAGAAGGCTCACACATTAGCTCAGTGTACTCTGTCCATGCATTTCCCTCCTTTAAGGATTAGACCAGTGCTGACTGTTTAACAAGGGGGGATTTTAATCAAAAAATTGATGCATTTCTTATGGTGAAATGACAGAGACTACCGCCTTTTCTCCAAAGCACTGGAGGGTGGCATACGATTATGAAATGGGAAGAAGACAAGAGTTTTCCACTCTGTCCCTGTTCCAGTTGAACATAATGTAGCTGAACGTTCTTAACAAGCTTCAGGAGATGATTTGCACAGACTGACACCAATGTAAGGGAATTTACACATTAACAAAGAATCTGTGCTAAGTACTGAGGAGCACAGAAGTGGGGGTGTGGGAAATGCAGAGATGAGTAAGAGAGGAGTTTCCTGTTCTCAGAGTTCACTCTCTATCATGGAGGATAAAATGATACACGATTGACTGAAATGGAAAGCTGAGAAAATTGCCAGGGGAGGATTCAGATACGTTCATCGAATCTATGCTCAGTACATTCATGTTATTTTATTTAATTCCCAGTGGCAAGGGTGGAAGCGAATGTTATTTGACTTACTTTACTAGAGAGGAAATGAAGGTTTAGGGAAGCCACCTGGCTACTCAGTGGTCAAGCCAGACTTCAATGTGAGGCCCCTCCCCAAATGGAATGCTTCCTAAGGGCTCCTAGGCTATGATCTTGTATAGGCAAATGAGAGAGTAGGACATGAATTTAAAGGATAGTGAGATCATCTCTTGTTGAAGGAAGAAGGTCTTTTAGAGGACCAGGTATTTGAGGCTTGGTCTTTGAATCATAAATATCATTTTGAAAAGGGAAGTGGGCTCAGCGCTTGTGGCTTGAGTAGCTAAGGTGCCAGCCACATACACCTATGGTGGCAGGTTCAAATCCAGCCCGGGCCACCAAACAACAATGATGGCTGCAACCAAAATATAGCCGGGCATTATGGCAGGCGCCTGTGGTCCCAGCTACTTGGGAGGCTGAGGCAGGAGACTCACTTGAGCCCAGGAGTTGGGGGTTGCTGTGAGCTGTGATGCCACAGCACTCTATCCAGGGGGACAGCTTGAGGCTCTGTCTCAAAATAAAATAAAATAAAATAAAATGGAAGTGAACGTGTAATATGGTGGGGGTAATCGAGAAAAGTAAAGGGTGATAAAGAGGCAAAGAGACCAATTTCACCTTCAAAGACATGCCTGTAATCCTAGCACTCTGCAGGGTCAAGGTGGAAGGGTCATGAGCTCAGAAATTTGAGAATACCCCAAACAAGAGCAAGACCCCACCTCTACTAAAAATAGAGAAAAGTTGCAGAGTTTGGTGGCAGGTGCCTATAGTCCCAGTTTCTTGGCAGGCTGAAGCA
This sequence comes from Otolemur garnettii, assembly GCF_000181295.1. Lineage (NCBI taxonomy): Eukaryota > Metazoa > Chordata > Mammalia > Primates > Galagidae > Otolemur > Otolemur garnettii. The sequence goes on from NW_003852396.1 coordinate 50,289,736, forward strand.
GGAGGATCACTTGATCCCAAAAGTTTGAGGCTACTATGAGCTATGATGATGCCTTTGCACTTTAGCCTGAGGCAACAGAGTGAGACCATGTCTCAAAAAAAAAAAGGGGGGGGGCCTGTCACAAAATAAAAGTTTTAGATTTTAAGAAAGATAAATATTATTGAATATTATATAAAAAGATTTCAGAATGTCCATGTGAGATCATTTCAGCAAGTTTTTTTGTGTTGCCAAATTCAAGTTCAGCTGCCCATCACCTGAGAATCAGATAGGAGAGGTGAGCCTTAGTGAAGGAAACACGGTTTATTCAAGTGACAACAGCCTGAGAAGATGGTGGACAATATTCTCAATGAGCATTTCATCTTTTCTGCTTTCTGAGTAACTTATAAAGGGAAGTGGTAAAGTGGGTTAATAGCAGAAAGCAAGCTTTGTGCAAGATACCAGCCAATAGGTCATCTGGTGGATCTTGTGAGCAGCAGTCTGTGGTCTATTCCAGTCTCTCGATCTGTTTTTCTTCAAGATCATTTTCTAATCTTGTGCCTAGCAGCTGTGTAAGCAAGAACAAGGTTAAGTCTAAACTTTTAAGACACAATAAACTGAAAGTGTACTCTGAGAAGAATGGCTTCCCTATAACCAGCCTAGGTAATAGTCTGATGGCCCTTGGAGTGTACTTTTTTAAATCCCCATTTTTTCCCACATACCTTCTACTTTCTAAACCTCTTGAGTGCAGGGATTATAATTTGTATCATCTTCTTTTCTCTCTATCTGATGCAGAGTGAGCTCATTACAGTTGATTTGACAATTCTCAAATTTTAAAGCTGTGAAGGAACCCAGAGATAGGCTGATCTAACCATCTTGTTCTAAATTATTGGTCCATATATGAGGGATCTACCATGATTCTCCCAAGAGAAAGGCTAACTGACTTTTTCAAGGCTGGGAGGGGGGTGGGATTTCTAGCTTCATATCAGTAAAACTATGATGATGGTGATGAAGGAGGAGGAAGAGAGGGTGGAAGAGAAAGAGGAAGTGGAAGAAAAGGAGCAGAAAATGTCTTTAATATACTTCATCTTCTTTTCATAGGGCAAGAACTTTGACATGGTTTTCCTGAGAAAGGTCACAGATTCTCCCTAATCCACACATCTGTTCTTTTCACAGGGTCTCTATTATAATAAAGAAGATGGGCTGTAAGGAGAAAAGCGGTTCTTTTCACTGTGAAAGAACAAAAGCAAATTAGTTTAATTAAGGAGGGAACAGATGGCTTCAGCTGCCTTGACATATGAATTCTATGTTAACATAACACTCACAGAAGTTGCGCCTTAAAATGTGCCAGGTGACCTCCCCAGGCCTCACACATCCAATTATTTCCCCTTCGAAGGCTTCTCACCTCTTGTCCATAATGATACTGCCCTCTTCCAGATATTCTCCTGTTTCTCTCTTTCATCTGTCTCTGTCATTGCCTTTTCTGGTAGACACACCTAGATTTGAATTCCTGTGCTACAGATTACTAAGTGTGTGAACTTGGGAAATATATTTAGCCTTTTGTAGATTAGTAAAATGATAATGACATGCTACCATGGAAAGTACGAGACATGCCCAGCACAGTGCCTGGGTAATTAAAAGAAAACCTTTAGACAAATTAAATTTGACAGTGTTTATGTAAAGAAGGAACCACACATGCCACATATACACAAACACATATATCTGTGCACCTGTATGTACACTGGGAAGCACTTAGAACCAGAAGATGTTCAGAGAGCTCTGCTCTGAGCATGAGCAGTAAGTAGGCCTTTAATGAGCCAACACCAAAGCAAAGTACAGAAGACACTTGGTTGGTTATAAGTAGACCTTTGCCTTATTTGACAATGATGTGGTGAAAAGTTGCTAGTTAGAGGTTAGTTAGAAGTTGCTGATTTATTAAGCTTAAGTATTGCTTGTCTGTTTATATTGAATTGGGAACTGGTTTGCCTAGGCAGGAGTTCTGATTATAACCACAGGCTAATGGCCTTCTTATTTGCTTTAATACCTGTCAGTAAATATTTCTTTTGAGATATCTACTCTCTAATTGACCCATTTAGAGACAACTCTACTATTGCTTTGATCACTTAACCCCATAAATACATAATGCAATTTTTTGCATTTTAAGGACTTTCACACCTGCATTCTCACATGAACCTCACATTAAGCCATGAAAGCAAGCAGGACAGATATAATTCCCAGGAGATCGCATAGTCCATCACAGATGGAGAGGACATCACAAATGAATACTAACGCAGACAATGAAATTCAAATCTCCAGGGTGCTAAGCGTAGGTGTTTTCTTCCACAGTGTTCCAACTTTCTTCCTCGGAAAACTCAAATGCTTCTAGGAAACAACATTTTCCTCATTCAGTAACTGAACAAGTTTACCTTAACAGGTTTATGATTCTGATTTGTTTACACAGGAGATCTTACATAGAGTGGTTCAAGCCCATTGATTCCATTTCTCACAAACATTTGCAACTATATGACTTTGAGTAAGCCAGTCTGGGTTAGTAGGTATTTAATATATTCTGAACACATCACGATGCCTCTTGTTTATGCTGTGGTAAGTCCCAATTTGCTACAGTGTCAACTCGTTGATTTTATGAGCATGATTTCTCTCTTAGGAGTATATGGTAAGATTTATACAAGTTAGGCTTTCACATTTGCCATTGAAAGTATTTCCTTAACTAAATAATAAGCCCTAAAAAATTAAGAGGAGTGGTTTTGAATGGGATGTTTCTATTCCCATTCTACTTATGCAGCATTAATAAGCAGTATAGTAGGAGAAGCAAGTCCTGTTAGAAAAAGTGAATGAATTAGTTGGCCTGGCGTGACTCTGCTCCAGAGCTTGTCACCCCCTCTGACACTCAGCTATTTCTCTAAAATGAAGATCTGAATAGAATAACCTAAGATGCTTTGTCTTAATTCTAGAAGAGGTAAATAATGAGAATGTTTTGTAAACACAAAATTACTTCACAGTGCGTTTAAGGTAGACAAGTGTTATATACCCATAATAATTCAAAAGTAAAAAGAAAAATTTTAAAGCACAAAATTAAGACAATGTCATTCAGTTCTAAGTAAATAAGTATGTAGTGTCTTTAGAATAAGGAAACTGAAGCCATTTTCTTGAATCAGACAGTTTAGATTTGAATTGTGACTAGTTTACTAGGTATGCAATTGTGGACAAGTTAATTGGTGGCTATGGGCTCCCACCAATTGGTGGATAGTTTCATTTGTTAGCTACAGAATAGAATAGTAATTATAGGGTTATTATAAGAATCAAATTTGTGAATAAAGTACCTGGGAAGATAAAGCCCGTAGTAAATGTGCCATAAACAGAAGCATCCAATTCTCAATGCCACTTTTATAAGGAACAAATTTGTGCATAGAGTAGAAAAATTAACATAAAACCCTTCAATGGTGCAATGATTTAAGATTCATGAAAACTTTCCCCAGAACAAATGATGTGGGAGAGTCTTGTGTACAGGTTTTCTAGCACTTTCCATCTAGACACAGAGCATCTACAGATGAATACTGAGGTGGAAGCACATAGAAAATAGACATAGGAAATATGGAGAGCTCCCCCAGTGGCTGAGCAGAGCAGTTCTGCATCCATGAGGACTTCTTATCAATAAACCTTCAGTTCCATGGAGGAATTTGAAATATTCATACTTAAACTGAAAAACCATAGGCTGGCCTGTATACCAGGTAGGCATACTTTCAGCTAAACATAGTAGATTTATTCTATCCTTTGCACTTTTCTAAAACTTATAGGTAACAAATAAATTTATTTGTACTTGAAGTTAAAATACTTAAGAATCCAAGAAGGTTAGAAATAAGAGTCCTTAATTCTTATTTAAAGACTAGGCAGCCATTTGCATAAATAGCAGCTGTCAAGTTAAAGCCAGAGCTTAGCTGTTCTTGAGGGTGATCTTCATGCCAAGTGATCATTATGCCATGTCATTTGTTGTCTAGTCCTGCTTGTCTAGTATTAGTAAATTTTAATTCTGGTTTTATCATATATATGAATATAGAGTTTAACTTAGTTGAACTCTATCTTTCAATTTCCTCAACTGTGAAATGGGATTATTATTATTTAGTTGCTTAAGAAAGTGTTATTTCTCCCACCACAATATCTGTTCTGTGAAAAAGGAATTGTACTCTTTGCTGTCTTTCAATTACTGTATTTTATGAGCATGATCTTCAGTTGTGAAACGGACATTCAGAAGAATGTAGATATCATCTTTGTACACGTAATTGACCCCAACTTAACAGTTCCTATACTATCCTTATGAATTAAGGTTGTGCCTTTTTAGAAATGATATGCATATACACACAAAGTTTAATGTTATTTCATGAGTGGATCTCAGAATGCCTTTGAAAGATATATCCTATTTGCCTACTCTTTTATTCTCCTAATTCATCTCATGAGATATATTAAACTACTTTCAGAACCCCAGAAACCTTCTTCACTTTCATTGTTAGATGATAACTCATTTCTAGATAATGATTCGACTTTGAAGAGTTTTCAAGCTGCCTTTCCTGACCTCGTTCCCGCTACCAGCATCACATACCTAATCTAACACAGCACTTATTACAATAAATTGCTATTAAATGACAGGCATATCTTATTTTATTATGCCTCTCAGATACTATGATTTTTACAAATTGAAGACCCATGGGAATGCTGTGACTAACAAGGCTATCACCACCATTTTTCCAATGACATATGCTCACTTTGGGTCTTTGTGTCACATTGGTAATTCTTTCAACATTTAAATCTTTGTTATTGACATTATACCATTTTACATTATACCACTTGTTACAGTGATCTGTGATCAGTGATCTTTCATGTTACCATTGCAATTATTTTGAGGTGCCAGAAATCAGACCCACATAAGATAGTGAAATTACTTGATAAATGTGTGTATTCTGATATTATACTGACCAGTAGTTTCCCCCATCTTCCTCCCTCTCCCTGGAGCTCCCTAGTGTCTGAAACACAATACCAAAATTAAACCAATTAATTATGCAACAATAGCCTCTAAGTCAGTGGTTCTCAACCTGTGGGTTGCAACCCCTTTGCAACAATGAAAATACATCCTGCATATCAGATATTTACATTACAATTCATAACAGTAGCAAAATTACAGTTATGAAGTAGCATTGAAAATAATTTTGTGGTTGGAGGTCAGCACAACATGAGGAACTATATTAAAGGGTCACAGCATTGAGAGGCATTAGGAAGGTTGAGAACCACTGCCTAACTGTTCACATTAAAGGGTTTACTTTAAAAGTTAGAAATGAACTTTTGATTTGTCAGTGTTAAACTTTCCTTTCAAGTTAGAAATGAACTTTTGATTCATCAGTGAGGAGGCCCAAGAATGAGTTCAGTGAAGAATGCATGCCAAAGATCTAGTACCCCAAAGGCCAGACCTCTTGTGCCAAACAGTCAGCCAAGTTGCGAATGCAAAATAAAAATTTTTAGAGAAAATGAAAAGGGCTACTCCAGCGATGAAATGAATAATTGCATAGGAAAACAGCCTTACTACTGATACAGAGAAAGTTTTAGTGGTGTTGATGGATCAAATCAGCCACAATATTCTCATCAGACAAAATCTAATCCAGAACAAAACCCTTATTCTCCTCAGTATCCTCAGTTCTAGAAAAGGTGAGAGAGATGAGGAAGATGGAGAAGAAAAGTTTGAATCTAGCAGAGTTTGATTCATTAGGTTTGAGGAACAGAGCCATCTTCACAACATAAAAGTCCAAGGTGAAGCAGCAAGTGCTGATATTGGAGCTTCAATGAGTTATTTAGCAGCTCTGGTTGAGGTAATTGATGAAAGTGGCTACACAGGTTTCCAATGTAGACAAAGTAGCCTTCCGATAGGAGAATATACTATCTAGCACTCCCTATCAATAGAGGAGAAATCAATGCTTAGTTTCAAAGCTTCAAATGATAGGCTGACTCTCATGTTAGGGGTCAATGAAGCTGATAACCTTAAATCGAAGCCAGGGCTCATCTACCATTCTGAAAATCCTAGGGCCCTTCAGAATTAATGCCAACTTGGCTCGGTGCCTGTGGCTCAAGCGGCTAAGGCGCCAGCCACATACACCTAAGGTGGCGGGTTCGAATCCAGCCCGGACCCGCCAAACAACAATGACGGCTGCAACCAAAAAATAGCCGGGCATTGTGGCAGGTGCCTGTGGTCCCAGCTACTTGGGAGGTGGAGGCAGGACACTTGCTTGAGCCCAGGAGTTGGAGGTTGCTCTGAGCTGTAAAGCCATGGCACTCTACCCAGGGGGATAGCTTGAGGCTCTGTCTCAAAAAAAAAAAAAAAAAAAAAAAGAATTAATGCCAACTCTACTCTTCCTGTCCTGTGACAATGGAACAATGAAGCCTGGATGACAGCACAAATGTTTATACTATGGTTTACTGAATGTTTTGTGCTTTCTATTGAGACTGTTCAGAAAAAAAGATGCCCTTCAAAATATTAGTATGCATTGAAAAGGCAGCTAGTCACCCAAGATCTCTAATGGAGATCTCCAAGGAGAAGAGTGTTTTCATGCCTGCTAATACAACGTCCATTCTGCAGCCCGTGGATGAAGAAGCAATTTTGAATTTCAAATCTTATTTAAGAAATACATTTTTAACGCTATAGCTAACAAGGCATGTGATTCCTCTGATAGATCTGGGCAATATAAATTTATTTTTGAGAACGAGTCCCACTCTGTGGGAAATGTAAATTGAAAATATTCTGTAAAAGATTCATAATTCTAGATATCATTAACAACATTCCTGATTCCTGGGAGAAAGTCAAAATATAAACATTAATGGGCATCTGGAAGAAGCTGATTCCCACCCTCCTGGATAACTTTGAGGGGTACAAGATTCCAACTGAAGATGTGGTACACACAGCAAGAAAACTAGAATGAGAAGGAGAGCTTGACAATGCAGCTGAATTGCTGTAATCCCTAATAAAATTTGAATGGATGGGATGTTGCTTCTTAGGGATGAGTAAAGAAAGTGGTTTCTTGAAATGGAATCTACTCCTGGTGAAAAACTATAAACATTGCTGAAATCCAATGAAGGATTTATAATATAACATAAATTTAGTTGACAAAGCAATGCCGGCATTAAAAAGATTAACCCCAATTTTGAAAGTTCTCCTGTGGATCAAATCCTATCAAACAGCATTGCATGCGTGTGCTACAAAGAAACATTTTGTGAAAGGAAGAATTAACTGATACAGCAAACATCATTGTTCTTATTTTAAGACATTGCCACAGACACCCTACTTCTAGGAATCCCTACCCTGCTCAGTCAGCTGTCAACATACAGGTAAGGCCCTTCCCTAGCATAGAGAGTATGACTCGCTCCCTGAGGTGACCATTGGCATATTTTAGCAATGAAGTATTTTTAAATGAATGTATGTACATTTTCTGTACATAATGCTTTTGCATACTCAGCAGACTACAGTAGCACATAAACATAAAATTTATGTGTACTCAGAAACTGAAAATTTGGGGTGACTTGCTTCATTGTAATATTTACTTTATTGTGGCATTTTGGAACTGAAACCACAATGTCTCCAAAGTAAGCCTATATTTCATTATCTTTCTGTCAAATTGGATGACCAGCTTCCTGAAAGCAGAAACCGTTTTAGCCAACGTTGGACCCCCAAAGCCTAGCATAGTGTCTGACACACAGTAGGGTCTCAATGAACGTATGTTGAATAAAAGAATGGAAGAATATAAACACATCGATAAGGGAGGGAAATAAGTTAGCTGTTCTCTGTTAACGTCAGGCACCAATCAATAATTTTTGATGAAAAATAATTATTGTCTCCAGCCTTCAGTTACCCTATTTCCTGAGACATACTTATCCACCAACAGCAAGACAAGCTAAGCTTGCGATGGGATGCACTGGCAAAAGTGATCTTCATGGCTTACATACTAAAATGAAGAGGTCAATTAATCCATGCAAGAAACATTTTATTCATATCTGGAGATCTTGAGAGATTAAACTTTTTCTAAATAGGTTTTCTAATATAAATTATTCTGTCCTGTATCAACACCTGACTGTTTTCCTCAACTGGGAAGGTGGGGCAAGGGAGGGATGGTCTTTTTGAGCCATGCACTTCCACGCAGAAGTGGCAGAATAGAAGATAGGTTCTCTGGTCCAGCAGGTCTGGGGTTCAGCAGCTCAACGACTATAATGTTGTAACTCTATAGCCTTCATTTTTTTCAATCATATGATACAGGTAGATATTACTAGAGAACAAGATTGCCTTTGATTGCCACCCAGGAATTTTACAAGCTAGAGTAGTTTCTTGCGATGGTGTGATTCCGTGGAAGATTTGGGGTTGTTATTTGTCTTTTCCTGCTTTTAAAATAGAATCCTACTTTCTCTACTGGAATTTTTTCTGTGGATTATGAATTTTTAGACTAGAGTATGGCTAGGCCGAAGTACACTTAGCCACATGGTGTAAGAACATGAAGTACGCTTCAATTCTACCTTCTTCATAGAAAGGGGTATTTTAAGCCTCTGTTAAAAAATTATTGCAAGGATTCTTAAGTCCTTCAGGTTAAAGTGCATTCCTCCAGACAGGAACTTTTAAAATGAGGACATATAATTCCAATTGACTTTTTCCTAATTCTACTTGTTCCACGTATGTCTCTTGTGAAGCCAGAAAACGACTAATTCTTTTAGCAACCAGGCATTAGAAATGAAAGCTGAATCATTTTCACTCATGAAAAAGAACTCAGTGACTAACGATAGAGGTGGAATTGGAACAAAGATTTCTACTTGCCTCATTTTATTTCTTACCCACTAGACCATGATACAGTTATCACCACTCTAACTGATGATGATAGCTGGTTAGTCTAACAGCATGAAGCTTTAAAATGTCTGTTCCATATTTAAATCTTTATGATGTCATTTTTCTCTCTAATATGTCCTAGCAGAGAGTTTCCTTGGAAAGTGGGTTAGGCTTCTGCTTAAAAAGTTGCACGTAGTGGAGATAAAGTGATTGGGAGGAAACCGAGAGTTAAACATGGGATTATCTGTGAGCAGAGGGCTCCCCACTGCCAAATGGGAAGTAAAACTCCATCCAATACCCTGCACTTTGGAATCCCATCTATGCTCAATTCATTCCACAATACTGCTATTGGGATCACTCTCCATTAAAAGCAGTTGGGATTTAGCTATTAAACCTTGTCTAGAAGTTACAAGCCAATCAGGAAAACCAAGAAAGTTAGCACCCAAGCTGTCTCTCTCTCTCTCCCACCCACACACCCCCCTCACTAGAGCTCAGAGTTTCTGCTGTAATTGGAACCATAATTATATAGACCTTTAGAGATGAAAAAACTTAACCTCTGCGTTTTTCCACTTTGACCCATTGGCCAGCTGACCTGGAAATAAACACTTAAATTCAGGTGAGTTTTATCAAGGCTAGAGATGCTTTGTGATAAGGTTCATGGGAATTAAGATACCAACTGTGAGTGAAAGGAATTATAATTTGTTAACGAAGGATATTAAAATGTCAAACGTGATTGTGGTATGAAAGTGGGGGGACAAGAAGCTGTGAAGAGGATGTTTTGGTAAACACAGAAACATCCTACTTGGACAAGATACACTTTGGCACATTTTGTTCATTGGTTCAAGATCCTTGATTCGCCATCTCTAAAGCTTACATGTTTAGAATATTTTTCTCAGTAGTGTCATTTGTCCCAGAATGTGTTGCCCACCTTCAGTTCCGAATCCTTTTGCTCAGTTTGAACATCCACTGTCATCTCCCTGCAGGATTGTACTTCATACCTTATCTTGCTATTTTCCCCAAGTGAGTAAATTGCCTCTGCCTCCTCTGATATCATTTTGTAGTGCCCGTGTATGGTTTTATTATTTCCCTTATGTTGGAAAGAATCTTTCCATCTATTTCTTTTATCTACTTCTTTTTCCCTTTGAAAACTGTCCAGGAGACGTAACTTGTTACCTTAATAAGCCAATAGATAAAATGAAAAATTCTAGTGTGTCTGAACTGAAGGTTACTTAAAATTCCCAAATCCTTTTCCTTTTATGGAAGAGGTAACAGGACCGAACGATTTGGTGAGTGGAAAGTAATACATTAGTTGCAAAGCGAATACTTAAACTCATTTTTTTCAACTCTTATATTTTTCTGAGTTTGGTTCTTAATCGGTACAATCAACATTGTGTTAAATCTCATTTTCCTGAATTTTATGTTGTCATAATAGATTTTAAAACAAGCAAGCTTTGCCTCTTCCTTTCTCAACACTAAATAATATACTTAAAGTAGAACAAATAAGTTCAAGAATTCAACTTAGAAAAGGGGCTATATACATCATTGCTGAATATCACTATGGTCACCTTTGTAGTACTCCCCTTGGTCATATAGTGATATTCAGCAATGAAGTATGTAGCATTTTTTCTAGAATGAGTTTATGAACTTAATTATCCCATCTCATAATGATAAGGCAATATAATCTTCTAATAAACAGCATATCAAAGTTTATACACCAATATGAAGCACAGATTTTTAAGTAGTCTTCTTGAAAATTTATACAATTATCCAAATAGCATGGATTTTTCTTAGTACATTTAAAATGGAGATGATTCCAGTACTGGAAATACTATGCATTGGGAGCAGAAATGGGAACAATTTGTGAAGACCCTGAGGTTCTACCATGAACAGATGGATTATATTAGAATGAGTAGAGATTTTCTATTCTTCTCATGTAGAAACACACAGCTGGACAAAGAAGGGGTAGAAGAGAAACTATTTGTCCTCTTTTGCTCCTAGGTGTCTTTATCATTAATGACTTCTTCTCCTTTTTTTTTTTTTGCAGTTTTTTTGGCTAGGGCTGGGTTTGAACCCACCACTTCTGGCGTATGGGACTGGCACCCTACTCCTTTGAGCCACAGGCGCCGCCCACCATTAGTGACTTCTTATAAGGCATGTGAAGGCATAGACAGAGTAAAGAACACACATTCCCACCAGTGTGGGTGGCCATCAGCCAGTGCTGTGAGGGCCTCATTAGAACAAAATGGCAGAGAAAGAGGAACTCACACTTTCTCCCAGAGTAGGGACATCAAACTTTTCCTTACCTCAGACTTTAGGGCTCCAAGTTCTTCAGTCTTTCACATGGGAGTGAGAGTTGCAAGAATGGAAACAGGATGGACACCTAGAGTAGAGAGGGAAAAATATATATGTCAGAAATATACACCTAAAAGAGAGGTGGGAGAGCTTCTCAGAGTTCACATTCTTGTCAATTCCTATGCCCACTCACACTTCCTAATGACTAGGCTTCCCAAGTCTCTCATCTCCTTCCTTATCACAGATGGCAAACTAGGGAGTTCCCTTGAAGAAGGTTTTGTAGAAAAGGAAATTGACACCTAAAAAAGCTAAGAGATTCACCTAAGGTCACTAAGCAAGGACATTTGTAAAAGTAGTTTTGGAACCTTCTCTCAGTTTAGGGGTCCCAGCACAAGGTGCCCGGCCTGAATGGCCTCACAGTATTCTCTGCACAATGTCCATGCTGCCATTATTGCTACAGTGGACTTCGTCCTTTGGTTGCTTCAGTTCAGCAACTTGTTGTGTTGATGATACAGGAATTGTTTCCTTAGACATCCATTCAGAAGTGACATCCTGCACATGTTTATCCTTCCATTAGGTGGACCAAGAAGTACCACAACAGAGTTTGAGGAAAGATGCATAGATTTGCAAGCCAGGTAACACACTATCCACATCTGGTCTGGGTTAACTGGAATAACTGGTTCATCTGTCTCCATCTTCATTAATTAAAGATACTATATCAAAAGGCTGGAGTGAGGATGGTATGATATAAAATATATGTTACCTAGTATACAGTAGGCATTCAGTAAATATATTATCTTTTTCTTCCTTTCCCTGACTACCTCACAGGTTGTTTTGATGTTGCAATGATGGAATAGATGCAAAGACATGTCAAAGAGCTGAAATGCATTTTGCAAGAATTAGGAATCATTTTTATTTATCAGAAACATGGGGATGTTAAAAATTGCCTTCCCTGAAATGGTATTTAAGAAAAATATTCTGGTTGTGAAGCAACTTTAATCCAAAGAACATTTGCCTACCAGATAAATACAGCAAATCACAGTGAGAGATGAGGTTGAGTTTTTCTGTGTTGGTCTATTGCTTCCAAACGAATATGGTAATGGCTCTGATGAGCTGCCCATATCTACAGTGTGCAGCCCCATCTATCTTGCCTGTCTTTGAACTTGGGAAACACTTTAATCAGGCCTAGACTTTTTTGTCGAAAAGAATTTGACTATAAAAGAAACGTTTGATTTCTGGCTTTGCCATGGGATTTCATTTTATATTCTGAATCCGTCTTGTGTCCTGGGCTCCAAGTGATATTTACTAGTTTAATTTTCATACTTGGGGGTTGGGCTCGTAGCGCATAAACAGTCTTGATGTGCAGCCAGAGTGCGGGATTTTTACCCTTTTTTGAATATTTTAGGTCATTTATGAATTACAACTGCAGGTGAGTGGCTTCTAAAAATCACCATGACAATATTTTCTTGCATATTTGCCTTTTGCAATTATACACATTTTGAGCAGGGAAATTTATTCTTGAATCAATGTTTGTACCATTTTTCATGTTTCGAAACAGTAGCTAATGGTAACAAGAGAGATTTCTCCAAGCAGAATATATATTACTTGTGCTAGAGAATAAAAAATGTTAAAGGGGGTTTCTGACACTAGAAATTTTGCTTCTCTGTCCCATCTGAACTCTCTCTCTCTCTTTTTATTTAATCTCTTACCATCTCTTATTTCTCAAGAGGAGAGAACAGTTCTGACTATAATTTTGAGATCAAAAAAATCTCAGGGAATGATGAAAGATGAATATCAATAAAATGCTAAGAAACTAAGTAGATGCCTGTAACACTAACTATAGTATCAATATTAGAATAGCCTAGGTAGGGTACCACTGGCTGCTTCCATTGGACACGGACTGCTAGAGCTAGCACAGCCAACCACTGGCCCCTGAATGATACCTTTAGCAGGGAAATACATTCCCAATTGCCTTTTTTTGCGTATGCCCCTCACTATAGAATCAAAGACTCCATGGTGGCATCCACAAAAAGAGTAAGCTTTATACTTAGGCACTAGCTTTTAGCTTCTTGTAAGTGGAAGATTGGTCTCTCTTCCCACCAAGACTCTAAAAATGGCAGATTTCCGGTGCATTATATTTTGAACCCATCGTGTGCCCTGGGCCCTCAGTGATATTTACATATCTAGTTTTCATACCTGTAGGTGTGTTTAGAGCACATAATCAGGCTTGATGTGCAGCCAGAGTACTTTAAATTGGCTGTGCAACATTTGCATGCATAACCCAAGGAATTGTATTTAGATGTTGAACAACCAATGGAATGTCCATCACATTCTACTTGCTTCAAGCATTATTTGAAAAAAAAAAAACTACAACTTCTAGGAATGTGTAATAGATTTGACTTTTTTTCCTTCTAAGCACAACTAGAGCCCTAAATATTATAGATAAAACAATGTAATCCTCTGAAAAGTGAAACAAAGGAGGAAGATGACTGGAGACTGTGGGACTGGAGGAATGACAGAGTAGTGGGATCTGTGGGTATTCTTTGTGTTTTTCATGTCTCAGATCTAGAGCTGAAGACACCAGCAGCCCAGAACACCAGTGGGTATGAACAAGCCCCCCACCCACAAAAAGCTTGCTGTTTCTAGCCAAAGGTCCAATAAACAGATGTCAGGAAGATCATGTGAAGAGCTTTGACTTCCATAACCACACAGCCCTGATGAGACATCCTTCTTCCTCCACTCTAGTGGAGAGTGAGGGTTTTCACCATTACCCACAAGTAACAGGACAATCTCAACCGTGGTGTCAGTAAAGAACATGTAGAGACCCAGACCATCCAGGGTAGCCTATCACATGCCAGGAACCAGGAAGAAAGCCCAGATAATGTCTTTATTGTACTCCATATTCACAGGCAACAAAATAAACTTGAATTTAATGTTCATGACTTACAGAAACTTAAAATGAATAATACACTTACATGGAAATCATGAAACTATAAAACTTTTGAAGAAAACAACATACAAGAAACTCATTGGGATCTGGTCATAAGAAAAGAGTTATTAAATTTGACACCAAAAGGATGAGCCATAAAATAAATATTTGATAAGCTGCAGAGCATAAAAATTAAAATTTTTCCTCTGTGAAAAACCCGGTCAAGAGGAGGAAAAGTCAAGCAACAGGGTAAGAGAAAGTGTTCGTAAACCATATATCTGCCCAAACAGGAATATGTGACAGACTCGCAAAACCCAACCACTAATACAAAATCCACTTCAATTTCCTAGAGGAATCTTCATAGTACTTTCCCTAAAGAGTGCACAAGTTTGCAGTCCCACCAGCAGTGCTTGACTATTCCCTTCTCTTTGTACTACATCAGCATCTGTTGCTTTGGACCTTGTAACGTGGACCATTTCCACTGGAGTTGGGTGGCCTCTCAAGGTGGTTTTGCTCTGCATTTCTCTGATGATTAGAAATGATCAGCACTTTTCCACATGTTTGTTGGTTACTCTTTTGTCCTCATGAAAAAAGTTTCTGTTCATGTCTTTTGTCCAGTTTTTAGTGAGGTTGTTTGCTCTTTTCTCTTTTAATTGCTTTAGTTCTTTGCAGATTCTGGTAATTAGCCCTTTTTCAGTTTCATAGCATGCAAATATTTTCTCCCATTCTGAAGGTTGTCTCCTGGATTGTGTCCTTAGCTGTGCAGAAACTTTTAAAATTGTTAAGTCTCATTTATTGATTGATACTGCTGCTGAGGTCGCCAGTAGGGTCTTCTTTATAAATTCTTTCCTGAAGCTGGTAATGTAAGAGTTTTAAAATAAGAGTTTTTCCCATACTATCTTCTAGTGGTTTTAAAGTTTAGTGTCTAGAATGTAAAATAGACTTACTGTTTTACCCCCCAATCCTATTACTAGGTATCTACCCCAAAGGAAAAATGACATTTTACCATAAGGACATTTGTACTTGAATGTTTATAGTTGCTCAGTTCATAATTGCAAAGATGTGGAAACAACCCAATTGCCCTTCAACACATGAAAGGCTTAATAAACTGTGGCATATGTATACCATAGAATACTATTTAGCACTAAAAATGGACATTGTCCATGTTTTGTAAAAACATGGATAGACTTGGATTTGAAGAGCATCCTCCTAAGAAAAGTATAATAGGAATGAAAAGACAACCATCTCATGTGCTCAGCATCAAATTGAAACTAGTAGAATAAGAACTACAGGCTCACACAAAAACAAAAACAAAAACTCAGTTGGGGAGGGAAGGAAGGATTTGGTGGGTTCCCACCCAATGGGTACAGTGCACAGATATAAAGCACACTTCCTGGGTGAAGGACAAAGCTGCACCTTGGACTTAACCTTACAAATGCAAACTCTGTAGACTAATCATAGGTACCTTCATATTAATTGAAAGAAAGGAAGAAAGAAAGAAAGAAAGAAAGAAAGAAAGAAAGGAAGGAGAGAGAAAATGAAAGGAAGAAAGAAAGAAAAGGAAGAAAGGAAAAAGAAAGACAGACAGACATATCAGACAGACAGAAAGAAAGTCAACAGAAATGTTAGCCTGCCTGTTAAAGCTTTGAAACCAGGCGTTTGCTTCTTTCTATGAAAGTCCTAGATGGCACATTCTTCTTATAAAACATAAGGATGCTTTGTCTACACCAGAAGCCTGCTGTTCAGTATAGCCACCTTGATCAATCATCTTAGTCAGATCTACTGAATAACTCGGTGCGGCTTCAACATCAGCACTTGTGGCCTCACATTGGGCTGTTATGTTATGGGGATGGCTTCTTTCCTTAAATTTAGTGAGCCAAACTCTGACAGTTTCAAACTTTTCTTCTGAAGTTTCTTCACCTCTTCCAACCTTTGTAGATTTAAAGATAGTCTAGCTTTGGATGAGGCTTTGTGTAAGGGAATGCTGTGCATGGTGTGACTTTCCATCCAGACCACTGCAACTCTCCTCCTACCTGTTTTGATTGCTTCATCATTCCTGTGTTTGCTGGAGGAGTGCCTTTAATTTCTTCCCATAACTTTTGCTTTTCATTCACAACTTGGCTAAGTTGCACAGAAGGCCTAAAGTTGGGCTTATCTTGGCTTTTGATATGTCTTCTTTACTAAGTTTCATCATTTTTAACTTTTAATTTTAGTGAGAGCTGTGCAAGTCCTCCTTCATTTGAACATTCCTAGGCCATTGCCAGGTTAACACTTGGCCTAATTTCAATATTGCTCTGAAATGGATGGTCCCAGGAGAAGGAGGGAGATGGGGGAACAGCCAGTCAGTGGAGTAGGCAGAACACATTTCTCCATTGAGTTCACTGTCCTACATAGGCACAGTCCATGGTGCACCAGGCTCAAGTTATAATAGTAACAACATCAAAGATCGCTGATCACAGATCATGGTAACAGATATAATAAAGCTGAAAACTTTGGAAATGTTGTAAAAATTACCAAAATGTGACACAGAAACAAGAAATGAGCACATGCATTTGGATAAATTGCACTGATTGACAATGCACAGTTGCCACAAGCCTATAATTTCTAAAAGAGACAATAACTGTGAAATGCATTCAAGCAAAATGCAGTAAAAAGAGGTATGCCTGTAGCACTGTGAGAAGGTCCACAGACTTGGCTTTGAGCATTCATTATAAGTATGCTTAAAGAGCTAAAGGAACCCACGTGAAGGAACTAAATCAATGAATAGTCCAGAACACAAAGGAGTTGAGTGGGAACAAAGCTATGCTGGATTAAGAAAATCACACTAAATTTTAATTCAAATTCACAAAAACAAATGACAAGAACTGAACTTAGTAAATAAGAAGAGGAATATAACAAATCCTCCAAATACGAGCTTATTTTCCTCTCTCAGTTTTACTGAAAGACAACATATTTCTATCAAGTATTAATGACAACAATGTATTGTTGTGTATAGAACTTACATATTTGTCATATGTATTACAATAATAGCACAAACGGGGAAGAGGGAATAGCCTATATAGTTGTAATGTTTCTATATCTCATTGGACTTAATTTAGCATATAAATCTAAAGTAGACTCTGACAAGACCAAGAGTAACCACTAAAAAAACAAGTTAAAAAGTCACTAAAGAAATTTAAATGTTATACTAGAAAATATCCACTTAGCACAAAAGAAAGCAGTAAAAAAAAAAGAAGACAGGAACAAAAGCAACAGGAAACATAAAAAAAAAACGAAATAGGGCATAGCAGATATAATCCAACTATGTACATGTTAAAAATGTTTATAATTCTCGCTCTATATCTCAAAACAAGAAAAACTACACAGTCAAAATATCTGATGTTGAATGTATAATAATTTTGTCCACCAAAAGGGTCTTTTTTTTTCATATTTTCTACTAATGTAAGAAAAGTGAGAAAATGTTTAAGTTTATACAATTTTGTGGGCAGAGTATGGGTTCAGAATTAAAATCATCAACGACGTGTTTTGTTTTCTCTACCCTGAATCAAACTTTCACAAGCAGTGAACAAATTACCAAGGCCACATCATGAGACAAAGGGTAAACTACATTTAAATGCTTTATTTTCAACTTGCATTAGGACCCATTAATCATAATGGCCACATTTAGATAGCACTCTTTCAACTGTTTTCCATGTATTAACTCATTTAATTTTCAAAACTCTGTAGGGGAGGAACTGCTGTCCTATCTTTTTTCTCTTCTTTCTAGAGAGGAAATGGAAGCACGGGGCAGTGATTTTCCAGGATTGCCCAATAACAAACTAACAAACTGGGGGAACTGAAATTCGTGTTCAGGGAGTCTGGTATTAAGGTTTGTGAAGTGCAACACTGTATTATCTGTATTAAGATTTTGTCCTTTAAAATCATGTTTTATATATAAAGTGGGCTCTGAGCCAAATTAAGAATGATTTGATCAAAGTCACAAAAATAGACGGCAGAAACATTTTCTGAGCATTCAAGAACATTTGAGATGTCCTAAAAAGAAGGACCTACAGCTATCATTAAATCTAACTTCTTCACTCCATAAATGATTTAAAACAGAAGGTAAAGGATGTATTTGCATTCAAAATCATGTTACCACTTATTCAACTACTCGTCGTCTTCACTTCCAGGTTCTCTGGGTCTTAACCTCATAATTTTTTCATCTAGGATGAAAGGGAAAGGTTCAGAGAAAGATTTCACATTGTAATTATCAGTTCAGCAAAAGAATGACCCTGACAGGTATTCAATAATTTAGATCAAATTTCAGTTTCTTTCAACTGTCTTTCCTGGGTATGGAGAGGAAAGAAAGAAAGATGGAGCTCAATGATGAAAAGAAGAAAGATAATTTGTACCGCAGAAAGGTCAAGGCCAATGAAAACCAGGACAGAGAGCACTGGAGTTTTTAGGAGAAGTTCATGGAGGACATTCACAAGCTCACTCAGAGGAAACCAGAAGCAGATTTCAGAAATAAAGTTGGCTGGGTGTGAAGGAGGAGGTGAGTAGGTATGGAAACTAGACCTCCCTTCTGAATTTGTGGGTATATCAAGCAGAATGATCTCGAAATTTAGTGATGAAGTTAACAAGATGTGCATCCAAGTACTGTTCACTGCCTGTGTGTGCCAGGATTTCAACATTAAATAGTATTAATATATTGGTCCTTACATAGTAGGTATCAGGAACAAAGTAGAGCTAGTGGTATTTTTATCAGCTTCTTTATCTTTCTTTCTTTCTTTTTTTTTTTTGGCCAGGGCTGGGTTTGAACCCAACACCTCCGGCATATGGGGCTAGCGCCCTACTCCTTTGAGCCACAGGTGCCACCCATTCTTTATCTTTCTTTATTCATAATCCTGATTCACCAAACTATTTTATAGTTAAAGTTGCAACAAATTTAATGAAAAGTTAAAATTAGAGTGAATTCTACTCCTCCTTTTACCAACAAGGATAATTTTGGGTAAGTCATTACTTTTCAGATTTCAAGTGAACTTTAAGTTTTATCCCTTCTAGATGTGTCAGAACCTTTAATAGTACAACATGCATTATAAATGTCTAAGAGAGACCTGTAGTACGCACATCTGTCAAAACTTACTTGATCAGGGGAAACTCCTTTTAGAAAGACCAACTTGGACACATTATTCTCAGTAAACTTCAGCAAATTATCTGAGAAATACCACTTTTACTTTATTAAAAAATATTTCATTCTAAAATTATTTTTGTATGTTTTTCTTCTGGACTTGGATTTTCCATAGGATGTATGGCCACAAGCTGATAATCATGAACATTATCTCTACCCCTTAGCACTTCTGGTTTCATATCCTGATCAGAAATTATCAGCTATTTATAATCCAGTGATGCTTTGTAGGAGAATGGCTTTTTCTTCTCCTTTTTCAGTCATGCTCTGTACAAAACCTCATGCCAAGGACTGTGTGAGGAGCCTACGGAGGTCTTTCCGCTTCAGTAGCTGATCCTTCACAGTTTCCAGTGCACAGGCAGAACCAATCTGGCCTCTGGTTTGAGACAAGCACTCCCTCATTGTGAGAAAGTTTGACAGATTCTATAGCGGGGGCAAATGCCAAACATTGACAATTTTGCATGTATAGGGTTCTATTTCTGCAGGTTTCATTTAAAATGTGTAGTCAAACATTTCAATATAAGTCCTCTTTCCAGTCACTGCTTCCCCTTCTCAACTTCCCATTTCCAAGGATTGCTTTGACTTTTGATTCATTTATTTATTAAGTCGGTCATTCATCTAACAATTGTCTTCCATGCAGGTGTTGTGGACAGATAAACACAGAACCTGCTATCTAGAGGTTTGGGGTTAGTAGGGACAAAAAGGCATGTGGAAAATCTCCCATAACTATAAGGCAGTGAACAGAAAGTGCTATTAAACAGGGAGTGGTCAGGGGGTGAGAGGAGGACTCTGCTCATTGGAGCATCTGAGAAGGTATTATAGAAGAGGCGACATTAGAGCTGATCCTCTGTCTACAGAGGATGTTTAGCATCTGCTATGTGCCAGCTTGAGAGCATACTCACAAATAAGCCTAAGTAAAATGACTGACAATTACCAAATGTCACTTAGTCAATTTTGCTGTGTTTTCTCCCACAGTAATTGTAGAAAGTGCCCACTATTTTATTCCCATTTTTCAAGTAAACAAACATACATTTACGGAATGTGGGTAAAGACCCTTGGTTAGTAAGAGGTCTAGCTGAGTTCAAATCCAGGAAGCACAGGTGTAAGTTTCATGTCTTTACGACACTCCACTACACCAAGCTATGCTTCCCTGTCCATGGTCCTGGATCTCGCAGTGGTTAGATCTGACAGGAGACAGACTAGCACATAGGCAAGTATAATACAAACTTCTACCATA
Source organism: Otolemur garnettii (assembly GCF_000181295.1). Classification (NCBI taxonomy): domain Eukaryota; kingdom Metazoa; phylum Chordata; class Mammalia; order Primates; family Galagidae; genus Otolemur; species Otolemur garnettii. The sequence goes on from NW_003852396.1 coordinate 50,310,200, forward strand.
AAATGTGGGAAATGCAAAGTATTGGGGAGCAAATAGGGAGGCACTTAACCCAATCAAGGAGGATGGAAGAAGTGGATGCAGCTATTCTGGCACATAAATAGTAAGTTGAGGCTGGACAGGCAAAAGAGAAAAGAAATAGGAGAGGGAATGGAGAGGTTCAGGGTGAGTATTCCAGCAGAGAGGCGGGCATGTCAAAGAGCCAGTGATGAAAAAGCTTGGCTAGATGAGGAAATTATTTCCTATGACTCCATGATAGAACTATGACTAAAACAATTATCATAAAAGTTTATTGCCAGAAGTAAATAATAATTGTTTATTGTTAAAAAAAACCTTCAAATATCTAATCCTTCAGTGAAATAAATGTTTTTTGACCTGTTTACCCCACACTATGCATGCCATTTTGAGCTTTAAGCCAGTTGTTATGACAAATTCATGCTCAATTTTTTGTTTGTGTAGAGGGTCCTTTGATCATGGGTTAGTAAAAGTCATTTGGAATGGTGCTCTCAAGGTTTTTTGTTTTGTTTTGTTTTGTTTTGTTTTTAATCTAAAAGTCAACCTCAAAAATATGGAACATCAAGGTGACAACCACCAAGTTATTTTTCTTTTTTGCAGGAACAAGATAATAACCACATGCAATATTTGAGGCTACGCCCTCTGTAGAGGTCAAGTAATGTTATGAGAAAGGAGAAAAGGAGGAAGAAAAAGAGAAAAGGAAAACAAGAAAGGATTTATCCAACTTAGGTAGTGTCATGTACCAATATAGGAATCGTTGGACTACAACACTGCACACCCACAGAGGGTGCCTTGCGTGCTGTGATTCATGGAGTTATGCAGTATATGATATGCATTTCTGTATACGGCAGCACTAAATATGACATGTGGGCACATTATAGTCCATTCTGGGGAGAAGATTTGGACATTGAGTAATGGTCGGCCATAGAATGAGTGGGACCATAAAGGAATAAGATCCTCATCAGCAGACGTTTTCAAGTAGAAGTAGGTAGTTCTCCTACTAGGGTTTTTATATGTAGGAGAGCAGCTGAGCTAGATTACCTGAGATGTTCTCATTCACGTAGAAAGTTCCACATTTCTATGATAGCTGTATGCCTTTTCACTTTTAAAAAAGTATTTGTATGCATAATTAGAACACATTTTTAAAACTGAATATATAGAAGAATAGAAACATAAAAATGTATCGTTAGGTAATGCGCAGCGCACAACTGGTACTGAACAAACACGAACTAAAATACACACATGCCTGCTAAACTTTTGTTCCATTTTTTGCCAGTTCATCCTTGGTGCCCATTTTCTTTTTTTTCCTCCCCATGGTGGCAATCAAATAATATTAATCCTGTTTTTCTCCATTTATACCATTTTAATATATTAATATAATTGAAAATATTTTAGTAGTTTAATGTAACTTTATACAAAAGTTACTAATAGGTCAGTAAAGTGAAGGCTTCTTTCTTACTTTAAATATCTACAAGTTCTTTTTTTTTTTGGCCAGGCCAAGTTTGAACCCGCCACCCCCGGTATATGGGGCCAGCACTCTACTCCTTGAGCCACAGGCACCAACCAATATCTATAAGTTCTTTAAAGGAGAACCTGAAGATTAAATATACTTAGATTTTTGGTTGTTGATCAATATACCTGTCTTATTTACAGGAAAGTTTAGCATTTTATTCATAAAGGCAATAATTGTGACATCCTATAGTGCTGCAGTCCCCAATCCCCAGGATATGGATAAGTACCAGTCTATAGCCTGTTCAGAGCTGGGGCACACAGCAGGAGGTGAGTGGCAGGTACACAGGCCAAGTTCATCTGCATTTACAGCCACTCCTCCCGGTTGCTTGCATCATCTCCTGAGCCCCGCCTCCTACTGGATCACAGAGGGCATTTGATTTTCACAGGAAAGGAAGCCCTACTGTAAACTGCTCACTCCAGGGAGTCAATCGTGCCCTCCTCGTGAGAGCTGAGTTTGTTACTCTAGAGTTGGCTTTGTCTAGTTGTAGAAAAACAAGCTCGGGAATCCCACTGATTCTGCATTATGGTGAGTTGTATAGTTGTTTCATTATACATTGTAAAGTAATAACAGAAATGAAACACACAATAAATGTAACACACACGAATCATTGCAAAACTACCCCTCCCCCCCAGTCTGTGGAAAAATTGTCTCCGTTAAAATCAGTCCCCAATGCCAAAAAGATTAGGGGCCGCTGCTATGGTGGATTGGATGATGGTTCCCCAAATCGATTTCATGTTCTAACTCGCAGAAACTGTTAATGTGACTCAATTTGGGCAAAGAATATTTCCATATACCGGGGTCACCAAAAGTGGATACACAAGTTAAAAGCACTTGTTGGAAGTAAAATTGATCATTCCCCAAAAGCATGTGGAAGGTAAAACAGCGGTGCATGTACAGTTTACCAGAAATGGTACCTTCAGTTCAACTTCGAAAAGTAATACTTGTTCAGAGATAACATCGCTTAAAATGTGTATGCATTTTTTTGGACACCCTCTGTATACTTCTGTGAGAAGTGAGATGAGACCATCCTAGTTTATCTGGGTTAGTCTAAATCCAGTGACACCTATCCTTATAGAAAGCATATGAGGAAAAGACACAACCACAGGAGGCAGAGGCAGAGGCAGAGGTTAGAATTTTGCAGCCACAGCCAAGGAATGTGTAGAGTCCCCAGAGGGGGAAGAAGGAAGGGAGGAGGCTTGGTAGAGCCCCGGAGGCACTGTGGCCCTGCCAACACCCTGATTTCAGACTTAGGGCTTCCAGATTTGTGAGACAGGAATTTCTTTTAAGCCACCTATTTGCAATAATTTGTTACAGCAGCCTCAGGAGACTAACATACATTCTCCTGTGTATCTTATCCTAATCACAACTGTCCATTGGTCGTTAACACCTGAATAACACAAAGGGGCCCTTAGGAGGCTAGACTGAAGGTATGCAGCACTAGACTTTGTTCATCGTGACCCTCAATTTCAAGACATTGCTCCTGAAATGTCCTTTGCGTCTAAAAAAGAAAGTTTCTCTTAGCTCTGGAGATGGAAATTGCTCATATATACAGGTATAAGGAAGTTAAAATCTGATCCCCGTGTAAGGGAAAATGGAAGGAGCGACGTAACCCAAAACATATTTGATACGATGTCTGGATTAATTAATAAATTTATAGGGCTTCCTCCCCCTCCCCCCATTTCTAAATTATATAAATTTGGTGATCCACAGCTGTGTCTTCAAATAACACACAGATATCAACCAACTTGATTGTCAACTGCACATCCTTATCATTTTCACTCACGCAGGTCAGCGTTTTCAATAAATATTCATGGAAAACTTTTCCTTTTTACACATTCAAAATCCTTGCTTGATGGTCTGGAGTTACATTTCTGGCACTGTTCAATGTCAAGGGCACTGCAGCTTTCTTTGAATAAAACATCCTGGCTATCTGCAGAAATGCAGCTGTAGATGCAGGCTTTGCAGTCCTAGACCAAGAAGGTCAGCGTTTCACAGCATTCTGACATCCGACACACAGACAGACAAACTTAGACATACGCACACAGACACCCATACAACATAGCAGTAATTGGGGCTGTATTATTGATGTTGAATCTTGATTTGCACAAGGAGAGCCACAGTACCGCATGTGGGCACCCACAACGCTTTCGGCTGCAGTGACTCACAGACGTGTCTTCAAATAACATACAGTCCTTTCCGACACAGACAAGCATTAAGTAAGTGACACTTCTATTACACTGCTTGACGTTTCATTATCTAAACGCCTAGCCTTCTTTATGCTTTAGGATAATTAGTTGTCAATTCCCCAAAGTAATTATGTTGTCTGTGTTACTTCAGTTCTTCGAAGGGCACGGGGGGGGGGACATGTTTAAAAAAAATCTTATATTCAGATGAAATGAAAGTCCTAAGAAGAATGTCCTGAGCTCAGAGAATTAGAGCACTGCAAAACAAATAAGTAAATAACCTGGCATTCCCTATACTACCTGAAGATGGGAAAAGCAAATAATTTAGACCAGGGTCTCATAGTGACACACAGAGGTCTGGCAAGATCAGTGAGACCCTTTTTTCAGAAGTGAAAGTTCTGATTTTAAGAGTCGGTGACATCTGTCACTAGGATGACTATAAAACTTTTATTAAAGTGCAGTTGCCTCACCTCATACTTTAGGGGAAAATTACTATTTAATTTCATGTATCTGCATTTTCAAGGTCTCCACCAAATTTTTAGAAGTATTTTTTTTTTGCTATTAACTTCTCTCTTCTCAGTAGCTTCACAGCACATAGAGAAGCAATATTATTTTTCTCTGGTGCCAGACTGATGATTGAATTTTAAGTTCAAATTCACTTTGTAGTGATCTATATCAAGAGAAAGCAACAGGAGAATGGAAATAAAGATACAGACAATACGCAGATGTGAAAGATTCCTGAGTGCACACAGGGTGGGGCTTCGAAGGAGGTAAGTGGATACTGAAACGTATTTAAGCGCTGATGGCCACAAGTCTGATAATGAGAAATACAGGGGGAAAGGAAGCCTCTTTTCATTAAATCAACAAAAACTAATTTAATGCTCACTATTAGCTGGATGCTCAGGACTTAATGGTGAGCAGGATTAATGTGGCCTCGCCCTCCCTCAGGATATATGACCAGCCAGTGGGGAAGCAGAGGCTAAGAAAGGGTGGCTCCCTCCAGGCCACACACCTTGTTTGGACCAGAATGAATTCTAGAATCGGTGACTCTGCACGTCTCCAAACGGCTGCCAATAACTGTTAGGCAGTAGCACTTCCAGGTGTTGCCAACCACCTGCGAATTAAATGCTCTGCCTTTTTATCTGAATAAGTTTTGTGCGGTGGGTGGTCCTTCCCTGAAACTCACTCAGCTACCTCCATAGCCTCAGGGTCATACACAAAGCACATGGTCATTAGGGCCCTAACTAGAGAGAACAGAACAAGCAACTCACAGTGCAAGCACACCTTTCTTAAAACTCCCCCACAGTTTAGCTTAACCAACCCCTCACCATCTACAGTCAGAGACTCCAACTGATAACAGTTTACTCCTTATCGCTTCCAGAGGGCCTACACACTGTAAGAAGCTGTCATGTTGCTAAAGTGCAATTGCTTCTGGAGTGATAGCCTATGTTACTGAATACCTTACCTGGAAAACTAGCCAGATCACCTGGTGGCAGGTGTTCAGAAGTGGGCTAGCTCAGATTTGCAGGCCGCTGACATGGCTCTTCTTGTATGAGAATGTGTGCCTGTTCTTATTTGCCTATACACAGGGTGGTTAGGCAATGTTAGAAGGGTCTCCCTCTTAAAAATATTTCTAGGCCATGCTAATCATAGATTATTAGAACTGGAACATTTATCCCATTTCCTTGTTATATGCGGAGAAGGGATTCACACACAGAATTCACATGACAGCCAGTTAGTTGCAGCACTAAGGGATTAAGTAGATGTTCTGAGTCCATTGTTGGTCCCATATTGCTTTGCTACTGGTTATTTATATAAAGTTTCACATTGCCTCACATGGATAACCTGATGGTTAATGCTAAATTGAATGCAAGAAAGATTAAGAATAATTGAGAAGGTGCTTTGGTGCTCAATGTCCTTCACAATGTCATTGGTACAAGTCTAGGTCTACATTAGGATATTCATTAAATTAAATTTTAAAATAAGTGACTGACTTTTTATTTTTTATCCAAGCTATACAGATCTCAAAGAGAAGGGTCAACATGTATAATAAAGTTAGGTTGTCTGGCCCCTTAATGGCTGCTCAGTTAAATATCAGTTGAATAAGTAGGTCAAGAGGAAACCTCAAAGATTCTTGTAGCAATGATGAGGCAGCCTGATGTATTATGAAGACTAACGAGCTTAGAATCTTAGGTTTGGGGTCCTGAGCTATTTACTAAAGGTGTTAAGGTTCAGCTCCTTTATGAAAATTCAAATAATAATATTCACCTCTCAGGATTTGGGGCAGAAATTAAAATACTACTTTAAATCCTTGTTCTCCTGTTAAATTCTATAAAATATGTTTAATAAGTACTCATTGTATTTTTGTGCTGCAGTAAAATATTTGCATCTGAAAAGAAGCAGAATATCATTTTAGGGAGTGGTGCCTGAAAGCTGATTTGTGCAGTGACTGCGTGAACATTGCCAGGAGACATTTGAAAAACAGATTCTTGGGGTTTACTTCAAATTTACTGAGTTAAAATCTCTGAAGGAGAAGCCTGGAGTCTCAGCTTTTGTTTATATCCCCCGAAGGAATTCTAATATGCAGCTCTGTTTTGGAACACTGATTTTTTTGGAGATAGAGCTTCTTTAATTTAATATCTAAATCCTCCTTCTAGAAGCTCTATAACTCTGGGTACTTTTTTTCTGCATACAAGTTGTTCTATGACTAATATGCTGCTATTTTTCAAATCGTAGTTGCCCAGTAAATATTCTCAGCTAGGTTACAAACATGTGATTTAGGAAATATCTTTGGCCAGAAACAAACTGGCGTTTATTATTTGGTTTCTAAGTAAACTCAGGAGGTGCACACACATGCACACAGGCACACTTTTCTGAGGGAATATTATATGTTCATAGCCTAAAGTGACAGTGCTCCAGGCAGACATAACAGATTAATGGCTCATATTTGTAAGTCAAGAATCAATTATTTTCCTACTTTACAAATGACTTCTATAATTGGTCGAAAAACAGTAAAGCATGCCATTTGTTGGTCAATTACCACCTAAATTATATATGCCTTCTTGATTAGAAAACCAATTTTTCTTTTTTTCTTGGAAGGCTTGAAGGTTTTGATTTTGTCATAGCAATTTCCACAATGCCGATGCCTTTGTGCCCACTTGACGCCGAATGAAATTTCTAGCCATAAGAAACGCATTTTGTTTTTGCAAGTTAATTCAAAATTTCATTTTCCTGTCGGGGGAGGCGAGGTGGACCTCTTAGTCAATTAGAATGAGGCCACTTAAAATCTGGTTCACACACATGATCTCTGTGGCTTTGGTCTTGTTACTTAACATCTTTGAACATAAATTTTCTCATGAGACAAAAGGATACAGCAGAATAAATGGTGTTTAAGTTTCTTCCACTTTAACCCTATAGGATTTTAAGAGTTCCCCTAACACTAGACGAAGGAGAAATGTATTATAAACAGAATCTATAAAAGGAAACCGTACGTGTCCCATCAATAGTGTCAGAAAGAAAAAGATTAAGCTTTCTATGTTTATTAAAATAAGAATGGAAAGAAATTACAAATCTCACTGAAAAGATGTGTGTAATTTATGGTCATCTAGAGGCTCAATTATGGGCAACTCTTCCAGAGTTATTAACTGGGAAGCATCTCCACAATGATGTGTAATGGCCTTAGAAATCCCAGCCTGGCATGGCCTGAATGAGTTTGGTTCCTATTCATAACCCATCATTTAAAAAAGATACATCATTTAAAGGATAAACATGAAATATGAACTCTAGAGTCCAACAAAATGACTCTCATCAAAATCGTAATTGTGCCTTAAATCTACAGCAAGTGGCACCCAGGGAGCCAGGAGCATGTCCAGGCAAGAAAGTTTCTGCTTTGACTCTCATTCTCCTCGATGTCCCTCCTGATTCTTTCTCCCCTCCAGGGAAACATGGACTGGGATAAGGAGAATGGTCACCAGCGTGATGTGGGTCACGAGTCATATCCTTTTAATCCAATTAGAAAATCAATTTGGAACCTGTGCATTGCAACCACTTTCCTCAACCAATTAATCCATCAACACCACTTAATGTGCAGGCTCATCCAGCATTTTCTTTCTCAGTCTCTCACCAGGCACATCAATACATCAACACATCTGACACCACCCAGATGAAGCCGACTTTGATAACCCTTTCCCACAGCACTTAACTCCCTTCCTATTCATCGTCTATTTCTCTCTCTCTCTCTCTCTCTTTTTTTTGTTGTTATTGGAAAAGAGGGAGATGCACACTCTTCTGGAAGTAATAAGAAGGAAATAGATGAGCTTTACCTACTACTTTAATGTTAAAAATCAACCAGGTCATGGGTGGTGCCTGTGGCTCAAAGGAGTAGGACGCTGGCCCCAAATGCCAGAGGTGGTGGGTGGGTTCAAACCCAGCCCTGCTCAAAAAATGCAAAAAAAAAAAAAAAAAAAAAATCAATCAGGTCACAAGTGGGTATGTGATCTTTATATGCCAGGAATGCATCCTTGTCTTCTTTTCTTTTTCCTTTCCATATGATTTCAAGCTTTTGCAGGAAGCTTGCGAATCTCTGCAGCACCGTTTAGCTGGCAGGACACACGTTACAACGTACTGAAGGGTGTGTGTAAGGGACTGTCTTTGAGAGGAAATTAGAAGATACGAAGGGTTCTGACTGTTAACTGCCTCTGTGACTCTGGGCAAGTTATTTCTCTCTGGATATCACTTTTCTTATTTGAATACTGAGGGAAATATAGGCTAGGTCAGTAGTTTTTAAGTGTATATTTCAAGGCCTGAATTAAAAGACAAGATAGGTGGTTTGGGCTTTCAACATCCATTAGGTTTTCATTGGAAAATTAAGAAAAAAACACACACAAGAGTATTTTTAATGTCCTTTGAAGTTCCTTAATCCACACTTTTGAAAGGAAGAGCCATAGTGATAATCAAGTGATAACCATAATAATATTTTGTTAATATTGCTTTGTAGTTTATAAAGCACTTTCAATCCATGATGTAGAAAATAAATGAAGGCCACCAAAAGAGAAAAAAAAGAAAGGCTGCATTTTTTCCATACCTTTGGTCATTTGTATAACTTTTTTTTTGGGAAGTGTCTTTTGATGTCTTTTGCCCACTTTTTAACAGGTTTTTTCCTTGCTGAAGTGAATTCCTTAGAGTGCAGATTCTCGATATTGGTCTTTTGTTGGAGGTGTAGCTTATTAGCATATTCTGGGATTCTGTAGGTTATCTTTTTGCTCTGTTGATGATTTCTTTTGCTGTGCAGAAACGTTTTAGTACAAGTTAAGTCGCCTCTATTTATTTTTGTTTTTATTGTATTTGCTTTGGGGATCTTAGTCAAAAATTCTTTGCCTCAGCCAATGTTGAGAAGCTGTTTTCCTAAGTTTCCTTCTAGAATTTTTATGGTGTCATGTCTTACACTTAAGTCTTTAATGCATCTGGAGTTAATTTTTTGTGTATGGTGAGAGATAAGAGCCCTTTAAAAAACTGGTGACATTTATCCGTTTCTTATATTTGAGATTAATTTGGAGAGCTTTCTCTCCTGAGGGAAAGTCCACCTGGAGTCTTTCAGAATGTGTAAAAAGGATTTCAGCAATGTGGCAAGCATCTTCTCGGAATCTAATTGCATGTGGATTTCTTCCACGACCAGGTAAATCTGTATTTCCTGAAAGATAGAAGTAGTCGCAGATGTGATCTGTCTTCAATTACACACCTTGTGTTCTTATCCCTTGGTAATTATTCTTCCTCAAAATGATGCGTATTATCTACTTACATATCTTTGAGCTTTTAATTCATTTACCTAAAAATATTTTCAAGTACCTTCTTGTACTAGACTTGTGCTATATGTTGTGAATATATTAATAAAAATACATTGTGTCTATTTTTAAGAAGAAAATAATCTCTGCCTTTTTCTTTTCCAGGCATACTATTATTCTTTTTTTTCTTCTTCTTTTTTTAAAAGCTATTCTTCTGTTCAGCTTTTAAAACAGTTTGAATTATCTTTTCCTCATCTACAGATGTCATAGGTCAAGGTTTTATTTTTATTTATTTATTTATTTGTTTCAGGTTAATGTGGGGGCACAAATAACCAGGTCACAATATTTGAATTTGTTAGGTATAGTCCCTCTTGTAGTTGTGTCCTGAACCCCAAAGATGGGTCATACACCCCTACATTGTGCCCATTAAGTGGGAGCACCCCAAATCCTCCCTTCCCCATTCTCTCTGCCCCCAACTTGAATTGAAATGAGTTTTTCTCCTATATGGGCTTGAATTAGATTGTGAACTGCCTTTATATTAGTATTGAATCCATTGAATATTTGTGTTTCCATTCTTGTGATTCTTTACTGAGAAGGATGTGTTTCAACTCCAGAATAGGTTAACTAACTATGGTACAGGCATACTATGGAATACTATTCAATCATTAAAAAGATGCTAACTTTACATCTTTTGTATTAACCTGGATATAGAGGTCAAGGCTTTACATGATTTTTGACCTTGGGGCATCCACCAAGATTTTTACTGCTTGAGTTATTGATAATTATACATTTATTACAAATTTCTTCCCTATAATATCAGACAATTTTTTGTAGTTTAAAATATACAATCTCAAGTGATCCATTGGGATATATAAAATACTTCTCATTTATAACCTATGACAGTGAACAAATATAGATTATTTGTATTAGTCTTTTTCATTGTCTTCCTATTGCTTGCCAATATATCTTACCAAGAAGATGGCTAACAAAAGCACTTGAGAGAGATGGGAACTTTTCCATTCTAACAGCCAACCTGTTCTATGGGACGTTCTCATTCTGCCTGATGCTTGATATCTGTCCCTAGAAAGAACTTTCTTGATTTCTGATTACAAATGAAAAGAGAAAAAAAAGGAATTCAGTTGCAAGACCTACTGTCATTTAGAGCAATCAGAAAATTAAAATACATTCAATTCCCAGGTATTAACAGGGGGAATGACATCTATGTGACATAAGTATCTGACGTCCTCACAGAGGACTAAGCATGAGAGGGTCAGCAGCTGGCAGATGTTTTAGAAATGTAAAATGTGTTTCTTGAAACTCCTGAAAGCAATATTTTCTTGACCCTAGAGTGGGTTCTAAGAAGGTGCTTTCATCTAAAGCAAACAGTCCCTCAAAACTCAAAAAGAAAAAATATATATATTTAAAAAGAAGAGTGACTTGACAGGTACCTACAGCTACCTTGGTGATAAAGTAAATAAAAGAGAATGGAAAGCTCTTTGCTTTCAATTTTCTCCCCAGATGGCCCTGCCACAGTGCAGAGGGCCTCACATTCCTCCCTCTTGTGGGTTCTGACATCAGCTGAGAACCTGGGCCTCAGGCTGTAGTGCAGGGACACAGGCCGGGGGTCAGAAGCCCTGATGTCTGTTCTGGGCTCTGCCTATTACTGTGTGACTTTAAGGCAATCACCATCACCAATCCTTGTCAACTTCGCCTCTCTGTGAAATATTAGGTAGATATTCCTACCCTGCCTGTCTTTTGTTAGGCAAAAAATAAGATTATTGATGACAAGATGTCTTATAACTGAAGATGTTCATGCTCACACCTGGTGGTTTCTCCCCTATGTCTCTCCCTCACTTCTCACCACCCTCCTTTCATCTCTGATTACCTTCTCTTTTCCTTATTTATACACTTCATTCCAAATATAACTAGGGTCAGATAGGAATCCAATTAGATGATTTAGCCAGCCTGTCATTTCACAGGGCTCTGAAAGAAGTGAGCAAGAGATGAACAAGGTTAATTGTGGATCTGGAGGTGTGATGTCCAGAGTGGCTGTGTGAGGAAGTTGATAGATCATCATCTTCTCAGAAAGAAAGAAAGAAAAATCATTTCACTGGTACACACAAAAGCAACCACTTGAAATCTCTTGGAGCTTCCCTAACAGCATGCATCAAATGAGGAAGCATTTATACAAGGCTGAGACTCTGTGGCAGGTGGACCAGGATGGGCCAAGACTGGCTTCTATCCTTTGACACCCTCCCCTCAGCTCTGAGTTCCAGAAGCTCCGACCCAGATGCTCTACTTTGGATAGCTATAGTCATAAAGACAGGCTATTTGTCCCTGCAGTTCCTAGACTGGAGCAACCACAGTTTCAGCCTGAGAGAGAGACAGGCTTGCATATACCTCTCCTTCAAACTCTGTTACAGAAGTCTTATTTCATGTGGGAAGGAAGCTTCAAGAGGACTGAAGCTCCCTCCCCTCACCCAGTTTTTCACTCAAGGACAAAAGCCCTACCCCAGAGCAAGACAGATCAAAAACCTTGGGGTCCAACTTGTTTATAGCATGGAGGCTTCATGACAGGAAGAGCAAGCTGAGATCATCAGGGGTTGCTGTACCCCCATGCTGGTAAAGAAAGGACACTGTTCCCGGAGAAGAGGGCTGTGGTCAAAACATGAATGGGGAACTCATGCTTAAATGTATTATTGAGAACAGTGCAGATTTTGTTGGCAAGCTGTGAACTAAAATAAAATTTGAAGGCTCCCCTCCTAGCAGCTGACTGACTAGACCCCTCTTAGCCAAGGGGCTCTCCTAAAACTGAGTCGCTAGCCAAGAGACGGAGATCAGATGTGCCTCATCCTGTCCCCCTCCCTCCTTAGAGATGCCCTTTGTGACTCATTAATAGTCCTAAGGCATCCAGGACAAACCTGCAAGTCCTCAAGATGCATAACAAACCACTTGGGTCTGCACATACGTCCTCTAGTTTGTCTCTGATTAAAGACACTTATTTTAACTCAAGCAATCATTTTCACCACTCCTGGTCTATTAGACAAAAGCTAACTCTTTCAGCCAATTGTCCAATGGAGAATCTTTAAACCCACCTATAACCTGTTGGTCCCTGCTTTGAGATGTCCCACCTTGTCGTGCCAAACCAATGCATGCCTTCCATGTATTGATTTATGACTCTGCCTGTAATTCCTATCTCCCTAAAATGTAGGGTGGTAAGCCCACCACAATGAGTCCACTTGCTCAAGGCTTCTTGGGCATGGCTCTGGGTCATGGTCTTCAAATTCAGGTCTGAATAAACCTCTTTAAGTTATTTTACAGGGTATGGCTTCTTTTCTGTTGACAAAGCAATGAAGTAGTTCCTGGAAGTCCTCTGATTTTATTATAATTAAAAATGAAGTACTAATAATAACAAAGAAAAATAGACAGCCAAGAAGAGCCCCTGGATTCTCACTCAGCCTGGGATCCTGGGGGTTCTGAAAGGGAGTGTGCATACAGAGGCTGTGTTCACTTTGCAGCAATCAGAATGGAACATGGGGCCAACTTGAAAGAATTCCCTAAGCAACACAGATATCCGTCAGCAGAAGGGGAAGCCTTATTGTTCAGGGGGCGTAAGCACAGCATCTAACTAAACACTAGCTGAAGAATTGTATGCTTTGATGCAGGGGCAATGCCTAGGAAACCAGGCTTAAAAATAATCACCCTTATCCCTGATGGTCTGGAAGATTGTGTACATGGAGAGCTGAGTCCTCTCATGTGAACTGGAGAGGAAACTTCGGAGCTATTAGTCCCTGGTCAAATGTGAGACAAAATTATCCACTGTGAAACCATCTTTAAGCCACACATTAAGGGCAATGAGAGAAAATTTAAATAATCAACAACCCTTGATCAACAAGTAGCTTCTATTGACCCAGGAGCAAACCTCGAGAAGCCAGGCTAAATGAAACAAACAGGAGAAACTGTTTCAGGCCGGGAAGCCAGGGGCTGCGCTATGCAAGGAAAATCAACATCATGAAATTAATTTAGCCAAATTACTAAGTAAACAAATGACCAAACAAAAAATAGCAAAGACCCTGAGGCAGGAGGAGTCAGTATATACTTCAAAGTGCCTAGCACATTGCCTGGCTCGTATTAATCTCTAAAGTCCAACTGAGTCAATCCTCACATTGTTCTGACACGGACTTGCTGTGTAATGTATATAAGTTGCTTTACTCCTGTGAGCCTTGGCTTCTTATATAATTTAGTGATAATAACAGACTTTCTATATTAAAAGTGTGTTGTGCATGAGAAGAACTAACGCATTGTCCATGGTCAACTACTACTAGCTAATCTCATCGCCAGGTATGGGTTTTTGTTTTCCCCTCTTCCATATACGATATATACCAGTTATTGAAATCTCTTTAATAAATTCCCATCTATCAATTATAATGCTCTTCCAAAATCAATAGACCTGGAAGGCTTGTCTATGAAGTCACGGGAAACTGTCAGTGAATATGCTCATCGCTTTACCATTTTCATAAAACAAACGGGCAGGAAAACTTACATTTGGCCAAAAGGAAAAGGGCAACATCAGGATGGAAAGTGCAGAACCGAGGAGGTTAGTGGATGCTAAAAGACAATTCCACTAACTTGGCCTCTTCACTTAGTACCAGTCCTCCACGCTCATCCTAACGAGTTGTAACAGAGTGGTGGAGGTGATTGACACTCAGTAGCACAGATCAAGTCTTTCTGATTCCTCTAAAACCCTATACCCCTTGCTTGTTGCTAGTTTACCTAATCCTGTGCTTTATTTTTGACTGCGCACAGACAGAAAGACCCACCACTCCAGGATTATTTGGCTCAGCATTTCTCACACGCCGAATTCCAGATCAACATCGCCTTCCACGACTCCATTTGCTGGCCTTAAAGCCCAAATCCTCCCCAGAGCCTGTCTGACTATAGAACCAGTCTTGCTAACAAACATACTTGAATGCTTTATTACAAAAGTAAAAATGCATGGAAATGGGAAGCTACCAATCTCCTTGATGCTAGGCTCGGAAGAAAGGACATGCAATATATTTTTAACTCTAATTTGGGTTCCTGGGTTGTGGCCACAGACATGATAATAAATATAAATTGCCTCAGGGCACATTTTTATATATAAAAAAACTATTGACAAAAGTTAGCAGTTGCATTGCACTTTGAATAAGTTTCATAAACAATGGTTTCGTGTGCTATGTCCTTGTTTTATTTTTGACAACGAATAAGCCATCATTTTGTGCTCTTAATTGGAACTTGGTGTTTCCATAGAAGCCTTATTTCCCTTCCTATTCCCAAATTTTATTGAACAGACAAGAAATTTTTTTTCATTTTCCCTCTTTTAATTCAATCAGAGCCATTATAAAAATGTTCATTATAAAAATGTTCCAACATTAACACAAGAAAAACGACAGTATGACAGGCCCCACAAACACATCTCCCACACCCGACAACTACCTTGGTTTGGTTCCACTTGCTTCATCCGTCTCTTTCTGTTCTTTTTTCTTTTTTTGAAAATTTTCAAAACAAATCCCAGGCATCATCCTATCTCAATCCACAGACTTCAAAATCTATCACTAAAAATCACGAAAATTTTCTTATATAACCATGGTGCAATTACTATACCTAACAAAATAATGTTAATCCTTGATTAGTTAGTCTGTAATCATATCTCTTCAGCTGTTTTCTTACAGGTGGATTGTTTAAATTAGAATTTAGCCCAGGTCCACCATTTCATGTGGTTATTGTGAATCTGAGCCTTTTTAATGCTGGGGCAGTGCATTTCTTTTTTATCTTATTTTTTATTTTTGGTTATTTATTATCATACTATTTATTTGTTAAAAAATCAAAATGACCAGCTGATCTGAAGAATGCTACATGTTAAAGACCTGCTTCTTTGTTTCCCCTAATCCTGATTTCCTGTAAACTAGAAATAAGCTCTACTGACTGACACTCCCTTAGTATCAAGTTCAACTCCTCGGTCAGAGGATTTCATGGATAGTGCTAAATACTTTATGTTCATCACATCAAGACACACAAAAAACTGGACTATCTCCTCTGGTGTGATAACCTCATCTTTCTTTTCTTAAAATTTTCATGTCAAAATATTGAGGGAGTAAAAGTGTTTTTGTTATATGTATGAATTATGAAATGCTGAAGTCAGGGATTTGTGTGCTCCTCACCAGGATAGTGTATATCATACCCTACAGGTAAGTGTTCATCCCTCACTCGCCTCCCAATCTGCCCCCTTCTCAGTTTCCAGTCTCCTTTACCCCATGTTCTCACCATGTGTACCCATTGCTTATCTTCCACTTATTAGAAAGAACGTGTGGTGTTTGTTTTTCCATTTCTGAGATACTTCACTTAGGAGAATGTTCTCCAGTTCTACCCAAGTTGATGCAAATGGCATTATTTCATTCCTTTTTATGGCTGAGTAACACTTATCTTGTTATATATATATCACATTTTCTTTATTCAATTGTGAAAATCATGGGCACTTACGTTGAGTCCATACCTTTGCAATTATGAATTATGCTACAATAAACATTTGGGTACAGGTATCTTTTTTATATAATTACATCTTTTTCTTTGGGTGAATACTCAGTAGTGGGAGAAAATATTTGCAAACTTTACTAGGAAGAATATTTTCTAGCTCCATCCCATCCAGTTAAACATAGTAAAGTATCTCAAGAATGGAAAAAAAACCCAATGTACTCAATACTACTATGAGATCAATATATAATCACCTATATATTCATATGTATGGTAAAACATAATTATAGTCTAGAAAGTAGAAGGGAGGTGAGGGGGTATTCAGAGGAACATGAATCTCATGTATCTCAAGAATGGGGAAAAAAGTATCTAATGTATTCAATACTACTATGAAATCAATATATAATCACCTATACATTCATATGAATGGTAAAATATAACTATAGTCTAGAAAGTAGAAAAGAGGTGAGGAGGTATTCAGGGGGACCTCACCTAATGTGCATGATGCAATGGTATATTTCAAAACTATTAAGAAAAGAGTATAATTGTCTTACCACAACAAATAAGTGAGGTGATGAATGTGTTAATCATCATTAATAAGCATTTCACATTGTATATCAAATCAGTTCACTAAACTCCATAAATGCATCAATTTACACAGGCATGGTTTAATAAAAACAAAAGCAAAAAAGCAAATTGCAAACTATACATCTGACAAAGGACTAATATCCAGAATATATAAAGAATTCCAACAAATCCTCAAGAAAAAAATGAGCAATGCCATTAAAAAGTGGGCAAAGGACATAGAAGAAGATAGAGAATGGCCAACATGCATATGAAAAGATGTTCTACATCACTAATCATCAGAGCACTGCAAACCCAAACTACAGTGAGATATCACCTTACCCCTATTAGAATGGCCATTTTTTTTTTTTTTTTTGAGATGGAGCCTCAAGCTGTCCCCCTGGGTAGAGTGCCATGGCATCACGCTCACAGCAACCTCCAACTCCTGGGCTCAAGCGAGTCTCCTGCCTCAGCCTGCCAAGTAGCTGGGACTACAGGCGCCCGCCACAACGCCTGGCCATTTTTTGGTTGCAGCCATGATTGTTGTTTGGCGGGCCTGGGCTGGGGATTTGAACCCACCACCTTAGGTGTATGTGGCTGGCGCCTTAGCCGCTTGAGCCACAGGCGCCGAGCCTAGAATGGCCATTATTAAAGAACCATGAACCCTAAATGTTGGCATGGCTGTGGTAAGAAAGGAAGACTTAAACAGTGTAAGTGGAACTGTAAATTAGTAATACCTCTAAGGAAAACAGTATGGAGATTCCTCAAAGAACTAAAAGTGGATTTAACATTTAATCCAGGAAGCCTCATCCTTTTGCTAGTCTTTTTCCCATCAGCATTACACATGAAGTCTTTGCCCCTACTAATCGTTGCCATACTCAATGATTAAACTAGAAGTCGTGAAATATTTTCTAGTTCTATCACTTCTACAATTATTACTTAGAATTTTTAAAGAAAGAACATATGCCAACAAGAAAAACTTTCTTCAATCTGCAGAGAGAGGATCTGAGTCTTCTAATATAATCAATTAATTAGGAAAGATGTGATTATGTCTTTCCTGGTCTCTTTTTCTTTCACATATCATCATAATTGTACATATTTTATATACATAATGCGTTTTAATCGATTTTAATTTTTTGAGGTCTAACTTGTTTATCTTTGGATCTTCAGCCAGTAGAAGTTCCATTTTTGGGACAGTGTGCTCTTGACATGACCCATAAGTCTTTGAGAATCTCCTTTATTGAGAATTATTTGAGAATCTCCTGGCAAAAAGCTGTTCCAGACTTGTTGAGTATCTATCTCGCCCCACAGTCAGAACCAGCCATTACCTCTGGAACTTGGGCTGCACAATTTAGGCCCTAGTTGAGCTCTTTGTTTTCAAACTTTCTTTATTTTCAAACATTTCCTGTTGTGACGGTTAGGAAATATGCATTTTAGAACAGACAATAATGAATTTATTCTAATATTTCTAACCCAAAGCTGCTGCTGATTTTTTAAAGCACAGAATTAACTCTTTGACTTTTATTTTTAATTGTAGCCTCTGGTTTATCAGGTTTTCTTGTTGGGTTAAATTCTACTTTGTCTGGTGTCAGAATTGTAGCTTCTTTCTCTTTATTTGCATTTATCAGGTGTCTTTGCCTATCCTTTTAACTTTCTTAATCATTTGACATTAGATACGTCTCTTGTGATCAGCAAGCAGTTAGAGACTGGATTTATTGCCCCGTCTAAACATCTTTTTATTTTCTTTTAAAAAGGTAAGTACTTTTATATTTGTTAACAAACTACCAAAAATTCCAGTTTCTGCCATACAGTATTATATTACATTTATATCTACACATACTCTACATTTTTCACTACGTTGACATTTTCCAGAAGTTCTTACGGGTATTTATTTTTGATTTTAGGACAGTTCATCTCTTTGTTTTTGTGGTGTGCGTCATACTGATATCTTTCTTTATGTAAATACTTAAGGATGTCTTTTTAGGAGAATGTCTATTAGCAACCTGCTATGAAAAATAATGAAAGCAGATAGCAACAATTTTTTTCTCCTCCCTTCCTTCTACATTACTCAATTTTAGTGGCAAAAATTATCTTACAGCTTTCTTTGATGCCTAGCAATTGCTTAAACTTTTGGTACATCCTGTGTCTTATTAGGTAATACCAATGAGGTCATAGGCAAGTAGATTCCATTATCCACTTCCCATCATCTCCTCCCACGTTAGTTATGTCTATATGGCCAGAATACTTCATAAAGGACATTTTCAAACTATTTGGTGACCTTTATCTTCTGTATTTATTCTCATTTCAAAGCTCACTCCTGATCTGGCACCATCTTTATTTATTCATTCTTGGGTGACTTAACACTATTCTCTTATGTATTACTTAGGGAGCATTCCCAAGACCAGTATCCCCTAAGTGGTCAGGAGAAATATGGAAAAGATTAAGAAACTGTACTGTGATACAGTGCTGGCAGTCCTACGGTAGGCATTTATTAGATGCCAAGCATGTCAGATGATTCAGGGATAGATGAACCGAGGTTTCTGCCACCAAGAATTTGATAGCCTTTATTATACAGCAGTGGTATCTTGCACTGAAAGTTTCATAGTTCTGCTAAGGTTAATAATCTGCTTTCTCAGATAATTTACTGTCTATATGTCCAAATAGCATATTTTAGATCCTTTAAGATCAATCTACTGCTTTGTACCTGGCCCAGCCCACAGCCCACCAGATGAGTAACAGTTACCCTAGCCTACATGGAGACTGATGTCAGGGCTGGAGAAAATGCACTGTCTTTATAAGAAACTATTGGTCCGTACTAGATTTTAAAATATTTCAAATTCATCCTTGATCTCTCTCCCACTCTCTTGCTATGCTCCTTACTTCTGGCATCTACCTGCCATGAGGTTACCTGTTCTTTTCCCCAAAGCTCATGTCATGCTATAAACCTTCCTTAGTTAATCTCCCTCTTCCCATCGAGGTTGACTTAAACTTTATTACATACACGCAGGACATTACTATTTTCTAACCCACGAATAGAATATAGATTTCATTTTCAGTCTGAGCTCTGATACCGGGTGACTGGATAAAACTGTGCTTCAAAACCATCTAAAGCCACATGCAGTCTCAGAAGGTACACCGTGACTGATTAGGGAATTTTGCCAAAAGATGAAGCTATGTCAGGTGGAAATCCTGTTATCTGCAAGCCATATACTAACTCATCATGATGCTATGATATTTTATATAACCTTGTTCACTGGTACTGTACATTCTTTTAAGAGTGGGACCAAGTATCTAAACTTTTAATCAGATAGCATTAAAAAAAAACAAGGAGAATTTAAATATTGATGCCTCATTTGTTGATGATTTTTAGAGAGTAGACATTTTTGGTTGGGTAAATAACATAGCCATTTTCAAGATACTTAATGTCATAAAGTAAATGTCTTGAGTTAATTTCTGGGAATTCAGAGATAAAAAGGCAATTTAGTTTAGAGAGCTTAATTTTAATTATGGAAACAAGTTAATAAACAGATTTAATATTATATTCTGCACAGTTGGTTTGGGAACACCGAGAAGGTCTAGATCAGAAGGGAGGATCAGTGAAATCTTCCCAGAGAACAGTGCTGGAGCAGAGTCCTGAAGGGAGAATTAATTTTGGAGAAACAGAGTGTTGATGAGGGGGAGCTTTTGCAAGAATGGAGAACACACCTGGCACCGAAGCAGAAAACAGCATGATGTACTTGTAGAACTACTTGTTCACTGCAGTGTGAAGGCAGGCTGCAAATATGTTTATTGAGAACTGAGATTAGAGACAGGCAGAAACCAGCCATTATGTGTTCTTGTGCCAATTGAAGGATTGTTTTTACAATCCTCATTAGAGCAGGCTGTGGGGAGTTCCAAAATATTTTAAACAGGAAAGGTAATAATCACATTTTAAGATTTTGTGATAAAATACGCTGGCTAACACTTCTGAACATTTTATTCATTCATTTAATCATTTACTTATAATAAGCATCTACTACGTCTTGAGCCCTGTGCTAGGCACTGAGGACTGAATGGTTAGCAACAGCAGGCATGATCCCTGTTCTTAAGGATTGAAATCAAACTTGCTGTTTATACTTTTAGATCCAGTCCTCTACCATATTCTAACCTTCCTTTACTTGCATTATTATTTTCTCTCTAGACTGGATTACTGTGATTGGCCCACCAAGCTTTTAAAATACCTCCCTATTTGTTAAAAAATAAAAATGTTACAAAAACCAACCAACCAAATAAGCAAAATGGTGATTCCTTTTTCTACTGTGAAATTTCCTTGCCCTTTCTCCCTTACCTGTTCATCCCACAGAGTCTTTTGTTCCCACCACGCCATGAGGACAGCTTTTGTATGTCTGCTGAATCACTATATTCCCCAAACCTAGAACAACACCTAATATATAATAGGCACTTTACACATATATGCTGAACAAAATTTCTTTGGAAATGGAAAGATGAAAAAAAAAGATGAAAAAAAAAAGAAATGGAAAGATGAGATTATATCTGCTGGGAGCAGGAATATACATGTGTGGGGTGGAATGGTTCAAGTGGGAATAGAGTTTTAGGAGAAAGGGTAATGCTGAAAATATTAGAGAGAAAGTAAGAGAAATGGTAACATTTGGCTATGATGTTCAAGACCCATCCGAACATGGTTAACATTCATTTTATGGTGTAAATGTGATTTGTTTGTGATGTGATTTTCTTCAGCAGTGGTTACTAGGTTAAGGTAAAAGAAAAAAACTAAGCTTAAGAGATGGGTAAAATTATTATTCAAATGGTAAGCATTTTCATGGTCATTTAATAGAAGAGAATGAATATGACAAGAACTTTGCATAAAGATAACTTAAAAGATCTTAGAAAACAATAGCAGTAAGGCTCATGGGTAGTGTCCTTAAGATCCAAGCAGATGGGCCCCAGCATGGGGCTGACACCTGTAATCCTAGCACTCTGGGAGGCCAAGGCAGGTGGATTGCTTGAGCTCACGAGATTAAAACCAGCCTGAGTAAGAGTTAGACCCTGTCTCTACTGAACCCAGAAAAACTAGCTGGGGGTGGGTGAGGTCAGAGGATCTCTTGAGCCCAAGAATTTGAGGTTGCTGTGATCTATGATGACACCACGGCACTCTACTCAGGATGACAAGAGTGAGACTATCTCAAAAAACAAAAAACAAAAAACAAAAAAAAAAAAAAGGAAAAGGAAAACAGAAAACAAACAAAAGTGATTGTGTATGTATGTGTTTTTAATTTATGCAATCTAACTTAGTTTTCATGAACGTATAGACAAATAACCTGTGAAGCTTGCAAAGCAGATGTTCCTATCCTTACCTTACAAAGAATAAAATCACAACTAAAAGAGTTCAATGACTTTCTCATTCCCAAACACAAAAGGAAATTAGAGAAAAAGGTAGAATAAGAGTCTAAGCTAATATTTGTCTAATGTTCCAAGACAAAAATACAGGAGACACCTTGCTGTCCTCAGTTAGTGTGTTTTAGTTAAGGTGATTTGAGTAATTTAATAATATGAGGAAATATTAGATTTCATATCTTTCTCACAACTTAAAGGAAGAAATCTGCAGATGCCTATTTTTTGTTGGGAAAATGTAATTATAACTTTTGTAAGTGGTCTGAGTGAAAGCTCAGACCACTTACATGCATAGAAACATAACTTTAGGTGAAGTAGCATCCTGAATTTCATATGAATGATGAATGCAAAATTAAATCCATTAAAGGAACAATAGTTTCTTTCAGAAAATGATAAGTGCATGTGATGTTAACATTTTCTTGGTGTGGTTCTCGATATGACAAGAACATCAACTTCAGGCAATAAGGCAAGCTAGAAAAACAGGGAATTTGAAACAGACAAATTAGAATCCCACACTAGAAACCCCCTTCTCTGACAATTGGTTTTGTCATTCATTATATAGGAATGACAATGACTTCTTCATGGCACGATTTGGGATCACTCTGGATAGAGCTGTGCCAGGAAGTAAATGCTTCCTTCTGAACATGACACATTTCTGCTCACATTTTACTAACTTTAAGAGTCATGGGTGGCGCTTCTGGCTCAGTGAGTAGGGCGCTGGCTCCATACACAGAAGGTGGCCGGTTTGAACCCAGCCCTGACCAAACCGCAACAACAACAACAAAAATTTAGTTGTAATTTTATTCTTTGTAAGGTACGGATAGGAACATCTGCTTTGTGATGGGTGCCTGGTAGTCCCAGCTATTTGGGAGGCTGAGGCAGGAGAATGGCCTAAGCCCCAGAACTGGAATTTGCTGTGACCTGTGACATCATGGCACTCTGCTGAGGGTGATAAAGTGAGGCTCTGTCTCTTAAAAAAAAAGGGGGGGGGGCAGTGCCTGTGGCTCAAAGAGTAGGGTGCCGGTCCCATATACTGAGAGTGGTAGGTTCGAACTCAGCCCAGCCAAACTGCAACAAATAAAGAAATAGATGGTCATTGTGGTGGGGGCCTGTAGTCCCAGCTGCTTGGGAGGCTGAGGCAAGAAGGTCCCAGGAGTTGGAGGTTGCTGTGAGCTGTGACACCACAGCACTCTACTGAGGGTAATGAAGTGATATTCTGTCTCTACAAAAAAAGAAAAAAAAAAAGAGTTATGTGTCTGTGCCTAATTTAAAGGGGAAGGGAAAGTAAAATTCCTCCTTGGGTCTAAAAGGAGAACAAGAAGTGCTGGTGAGCAGCCTCATGGATGCTACAGCGACTTCAAAATTAATCAGAGAGATGGATATTTTCCAGAATTCTAGCCAGAAGGATACTGGTAGCTATTTACCAAATGAAAAGTTTCCTTAGTTAAATAAATTTGACTTAAAATTCAAGATCACCTAGTGTAGGCTTTCACATAACCTCCATTTGCTAAAGCGCATTATGGTCTCCAAAGTGGGAGGTGATGGCTATGATGGGCAGCATTTCTCAATTTTACTGGACCCTAGAATTCCTTTTGTTCACTCTCTTGTTTCCTAGGGACAATAGTCTGAGACTGCACCATGGACATACTCTCATAGGTTGAGAATTTGTTGCTGAAATTATCTGAAGTCTGATGAGAAAGGAGTTTTTTGAACCTGGATGAAAGAGCAAAGGCTTCTAAGTTTTAGGATGATAATATATAAAGTCAATTCATGCAAATTGCCCAGGCCCTTAGGTGCTCTGTCACTAGGAACAGTGGGCTGGTGAGTAGAAAGTTGAGGAATAAACTAACTTGTTAGATGCCCACTGGGACGCTTGCAAAGAAGAAACTAAGGGTACAGAATGCACATTGCTTTCTAAGGCACAGGAAAGTTGGAGTTGGACCAGAGCTCAGAGTTTTATCCCAGACCCTGAGTCCTCAGTCAGGCTACCTGGTATGTATGGTATCTTTCTCTCTCTGCACCAATTCCATGCGTGCTCTCTCTCTCTCTCTCTCATTAACAGTACATTGCTGATGGTCTTGAAAGACTTCACTCTAAATGATACATCTCATCATAAAAGTGTGAAAGTAGTAACTCAGGAATTTGAAGTATTTTCCACCCAGTTTCAAGGCATACAAAAATACTGGGAGATTTTAATACCTGGTTCCCGACAGTTGTGTTGAAGATCATACACTAATGAGAACATAGTGCATTCTCACCCCTTGTTTGAGGTACAGTCTTTGCACTGGTCTCCCTAATTTCATTCTTACTCCTACTTGCTCTGATGTATTTTCATTACAGCAAGAATACTCAATACTGTAATTCATCGGTGACTGATTTTCTATTACATTGAAACACGTAGTTGAAGATGCTACATAATCCGTGGCTGCCTAGCTTTTCTCCCCATTTGCTGCCTTCTCTCCAGCATTCCTGTTTTCTTCCAGTGAGCTGAACAGGCCAAACTATTAGCTTGCTCAGGGTCTGTGCTAATGTATTCCCTTTTCTTAAAATGTTCCTTTGCTCCTCTTTAAAAGGCTAATGTCTTCCTATTGTTAAAAAAGACCTGCTTACATGCCACATCTTCAGAAAAATCTTTCTCTACTATTCATTCTGAAGCAGGTGGTATTTCTTAATTTTACATCTTCTTTTTGGCTCATCATGACTTAGAATGCCATACATTTACTTACTTTTATGTTAAATTCTTTGGTTTTTCTCACTCGAATATAAATAATAATAAGCCCAGGAGAGTAAAGGATCATCTTGTAGTACATAGTACTTAACTTCAATTTTTCCAGTACTTATCTGGAAAAATTAGTGTATATCAAAGGAATAAATATAAGAAAGGGAGGGAAGAAAGGAGAAAGGTATATTTCCAAGAAGAATGTCACCATCTGGGGAGGTTTGGGGGACATCAACAAAGGGGATATTTGCACATCGTCCACGTTTTTCACCTAGGAGGTTTAAAAATGCCACCTTATTTTCCGTACATTTCACTAGTAAATTGTTCAGGATAGTCCTGCAGAATTATTTCAGGTTCTCCATTCATCTTTATATTTCCCTGCTTTTATACTTGTGATTTGAGCCAGATTTTCTTAAATTAATGTTCTCTTCTGTTCTTTCCTATAAAAACTGATCAGTCCTGACTCTAGGAACCAAAACATTTTAAGTGAACATCTGTTATAGAAAAAAAATCTCTTCTTCATCAATATTTTATAGTCCTTCAAGTTTATATTTTTCGTCTTATCCTCTACCAACTACGACTTCTCAGAGCAAGAAGGATCTGCAGCTAATTCTTTTTCTTAAGGTATTTGATGCGGTACCTTATCTGTCCTAATATGTTGTTAACTGTAAGGGTTAACAACGATATTACAGCACATTCAAGTGAAAGTGCATCTTAGAAGGAGGCACCTAGTGACCTTGCTGATTAAGAAAAACGATACAAAAGACCAGAGGCGGTTTAACACGTGCACACATTCCAAAGAAATTTACTCATATCACTCTCCACCTGCTTCCTGCTTCATCCTCACAATACTAGCCTATCACAAACCAGGACTACATACATAATCAAATCTAGAAGTACCCCTCGTTCCCCCACTAACTAAATCTATAAAAACCCCTACCTATTACAATAAACAGCTTCGGCTCAGTCCCGTTCCCAATGTGTCTGTCTTGTGTTATTTGTTTTCCCCTTTCATACGCCGACTCCCCAACCCGCCACCGCCTGCCGGACAGGAGGTGGCAGTTAACAAGTTTGTTTTAACTTAATTCTCTATCCATGCAGTAACACATCAGTAAATGTTAAAACAATACCAATGTTCCCCGATTGTTTTAGACCTTGTCTTTGAAAAGGCTCTTTATTTTTTTTTCAGATGTAAAATCAATGACGCTACATGTCATTATTTTGTAAGTGCTACCTTATACTGGTTAACATGAAATAGGACAGTGGACAGTTCCAATTCACTTATTTGCAGAGCACCAGGAATACAGGTATTTTGTGTAACTTCACACACAAATGCTAAACAATAGGAAAATAAATTTTTACTCCTTACATTCTTTCTGTCCTTCTAAAATGCCAGGACTATAACAATTTTGTGAAAACAAGATGCTTAATTAGGGGACATTCTCATTGGGAGACTGTCAATGGAGACAAAACTGTTGACACGTTATAGGTAAAATACAGCAATGTGAAAAGTGAAAAGTTTAATCAGCTGTAAAACCACCCATGAATTTGATACCAAGTATGATGGGCTATCACAAGAAAAGTATTATTGTCAAAATTCTGAAAATAAGGTTTTGGATGGGGAATCTTGCTGAATAAGAAAATGTGAGCTTATCACATTTTATCCCCAAAGAGAGAGAGATTAGCTATAAAAAACAAGAGCTTCATGTTCATCTCTCTAATAGAAATCATTTGGTACTATGCCATGAATGGTGAGTTTGCAAAACGCACAATGGGAACTATAACACAATATTCCCTGGCCAGGTGCAGGTTTATAGCAAGAACTCAAGGCTTGATGAAAATTCCCCAGTGCCATAAACCCAAGGAGTATAATCAGGTATCATATTTGACTTGTTGTCAATTTATCATTATATCAAATACACGAGCTCAATACTTTTTTTTGCCTCAGGGTTTATGGTGTTCCTGCTTTCCTTCTGGACCGCTGTGTCTTAGATGGCTGCAGATACGTACTCTCCTCCTCATTCAGGTCTAGTTCAAATGTCTCCTCTCCAGGAATGGATTCCAGGACTGCCACATCTAGCTGCCCTACTTTCTCTGCTCAGACGGGAGCTCATTACTTTTATCCGATTATTCATTATCATTGTCTTCTACCAGAATGTAAATTCAGTCCCCACAGACTGATTCTTTGACTTATCCATCCAGTGCGGGAATGATATCTGGTGTACAATAGGTGTCCCATCAGTATTAAAGAACAACTGCAGAAACCCTACCTGGTGCATCAGCTTTCTCCAATATTTTAGTATCCGTTATTAAGAGAGGCCAGTGATGCACCAGCCATTTTCCTCCTGAGAGAATGAGTTGGGAAAATTCACTGTAAGTTCATTCACAATACTGAGGGCGAAAACTTGCTGGGGTTCTCAAAGTTTAAAAGAAAAAGGAACATGGAAGGAAGAAAGCAGGAGTCAGGGAACTGTCTTTTCTTGGGGCTCTACCGTGTCCTCAGAGGCATTTTAATTATATTATATACTTGTTACCCATAGTAAGAATTATGAGAGCTAAGTGTATTGAACACCTACTATGTTTCAGAGCTGTACTGGGGGTACAGCTGTACTGGGGGTAATAATCTAAGTTTATTATATGTTTCTCATTAATTCCTCACAATCAAACTTATGAGGAAAGTATCATTATTGATTTTACTTTACAGTTAAGGAATTGGGTTCTCAGCAGGTATTATTTTCTTAACAGGATTGGAACGAACCCGAACATTAAAAGTAATTTTTTTCAAGGTCACAAATCTAGTAAATGACAAAACTTGGATTTGAACCTGAATATTCCACAGCCTATGCTTTGTTTTTCCAGGGATAAGTTATTTATAGATATACAGGCATTTAGTAGGGCCTGCCTCACATTGTGATGGGAGATCCTTCAAACAGTGAAAACTCAGGTCTTTTTCTTAGTGCCTACCTACTTGTTAAGTTCACTTTTCTTTTTTTTTTTTATTAAGTCCTAAACACATAAATCATGTATACATTAATGCATTTATGGGGTACCATGTGCTGTTTTATATACAATTTGGAATGCTTACATCAAACTGGTTAACACAGCCTTCACCTCACTAATTATTATGTTAGCACATAGAAGGCAAGATAAACCACAAAGGTTTAGTATAAAATGTTAGGTGGGATAAGAAATTGTTGGAGAGTAAGTTTGATTTGTGTATGATGTTAACTATTCGGTATACACATAAACTCAGGACAGAGGTTAGCAAGGAAGTGCTTGATTTTGTTTGAGGCCAAAGAGCTGGCATTGGGTCTTGAAAGACGGGTAAGAACAAGGGGAGAGAGAGAGAAAGCAAGCGAGAGAGAGAGAAAGAGAGAATAGTGTTATATTCACAAAGGTACAGAGAAAAGCAGCAAGAACCAGAGCTTGCAACATAAAGGTATGAAGGAGAGGAGAAAGGTTCACTAGATTAGTACTCAGGACGTGGTGCCTAACTGGTGGTTTACACAGTTAGGTGAGACCAGATTATGGCTGTTAAATGCATATTTCCTATTTTCTTTTTCTGCTGGCGTCAGAGCACGGGTACTGAAGGCAGCGTGTGAGAAGAAAGAGGGTGTAGAGAAACCAGTTTCCTTCTCTTGTAAGCCCAGAGGATTGACAGCAGGAATCTTGAAGAAATATATAATACAAGTAGTTGGATAGAAACGAGACTCTCCTGGAGATGCCCATTCGCGCTAAAGACAAAATGGGCTTCTGTCGTGTGGAAAGGGAAGCCTGCCACGCCACTTCCTCCTGCTTCTGATCAATTTTCTCTTTTTATGGTTAATTGCTTAAATACGGGTTTCTGCTTTACTTAGAAGCTGAGGGATTTTTTATGTAGAGAATGCATTTTTGTGGACTAAAGAGATGTAAAAAAGAAATGTTTCACCGCCTAAAATTAATTCTGGCAGGAGCGGTCTATGTATAAAGTTATCTGTTTCTACCAAGGAGAAATTTGTTCTTGTTACTGCTTTAGCAGCACAAAAATAAATTGATGTGTATAAGAAAATGATCTTGATTCACAGAAATTCGGAAGTCAGAAGCTTTGCCAAACGTGCTTTATTTTGTTTTGAATTTTAAAAAGGCAACTAGTTTATAGCTTATTCAACCAATATTTAATACTTAAATCTTTGAGGAGTGACTAGGTGTCCTGTGCTTTCAAATAGATGATTTCACTTAATCTTCACATCTGTCTAATTTTCCTGAAATATTTGAGCCTTCATTCTTTTGCCCAGACAGTGAGTGGAAAAAACTGGAATCTAAGCCTGAGTTTTCTGACCGTAGGGTTGTTTGTTTTGTTTTGTTTTAGAGACAGAGTCCATTATGTCACCCCCAATAGAGAGCTATGGTGTCATAGCTCACAGCAACCTTAAACTCCTGGGCTTAAGCGATTCTCTTGCCTCAGCCTCCCAAATAGTTGGGACTACAGGCACCCACCACGATGCCCAGCTATTTTTTGTTGCAGTTGTCATTGTTGTCTAGCAGGCCCAGGCTGGGTTTGAACCCGTCACCCTCAGTGTATGTGGCTAGTGCTGTAATCACTGTGCTACAGGCACCGAGCCCCTGACTATAGGTTTTATTCCCCAGGATTATGAGATTCTCCTACCTTTTTGGGTAATGATGTTTCTTTCCACTCTCCCTTCTTTCTTCCCTCCCTTCATTCCTCCTTTCCTTCACACATACATTTAATGCACATACAAAGAAAACATATTCTTCTGCACTGGAGGGAAATTACTAATCTCCCAAGGGGAACAGATATGAAAATTTTAAGTGTAACTGAGTGTTAACAATGCCATGACTGTGTACAGTGGTAGCATGGAAGCATCGGTCTCTCAGCCATGGAAAGTCATAAAAGGCCTCATAGAAAAAGTGAAAACTGAGCTTCATCTTAAAAGACAAGTAGACATTTCAAATAAATAGTGGGGACAATGGCCAGACACATCCTCTCATCCTGGGAAACAGAACTTATGACAAAGAAATTTAAGGAAAACCATGAGCAACAATCTTCCCCTTCAGAAACGTGTGTGGAAAGAGCAGTCTGTGATCTCTCATAAATCCTCTCTTGGGTAATTAGCTTTCTGGAACACAGCCAAGGAGCAGCAAATTGTCCTTTCTCAGCACCCTTGGGAATATCAGGAATGCAGGACAAATATTTGTGCCACCAAACAATGTTAACCTACTTAATTTGCATGAAACTCCATTTAAAACACCGGTGCTAAATGTTAAATGAGTTGATTGGTTCCAGACAAACTTCTGGACAGCTTTATTCTGCAAACCTTGTTAACCTTACCCATGAAACTAGTTTTGAAAAAACAAACTCTAATACTGGTCTGTTCTTTTTTTTTTAAGATACAGTCTCATTCAGTCACCCTGGGTAGAGTACTATGGTGTCATCATAGCTCACAGCAGCCTCAAACTCCTGTGCTCAAGTGATCCTCTTACCTCAGCCTCCTGAGTAGCTGGGACTATAGGCGCCCACCACAATGTCGGCTAGCTCTCCTATTTTTAGTAGGTATGGGGTCTTGCTGTACTTAGGCTGGTCTCAAACTCCTGAACTCAGGTGATCTACCTGCCTCAGTCTCCCAGAGTGCTAGGATTACAGGCGTGAGCCACCTCTCCAGGCCTTCTATTATTGGTTCCTGTACTGAAGAGGAGCTTAGCAGTGCATTAGTAGTCAACCATGACGTCTCTTTAATGTGAATGTTCTTCTCTAGTGTACAGTAATGCTGCTTTGCATGGCTGGATCATGCTTTTTCGTCTTTCTTTCCAATATTTAAAAAAATGACCTCACAGTTATAGTCACTGTCTTATTAGTTCTCTTCTAAGAAAAAGACCAGACTTAGCAAGAAAAAATCAAAACGACTTGGCTCGGCACCTGTGGCTCAAGTGGCTAAGGTGCCAGCCACATACACCTAAGGTGGCGGGTTTGAATCCAGCCCAGGCCCGCCAAACAACAATGACGGCTGCAACCAAAAAATAGCTGGGCACTGTGGTAGGCACCTGTGGTCCCAGCTACTTGGGAGGCTGAGGCAGGAGACTCACTTGAGCCCAGGAGTGGGAGGTTGCTGTGAGCTGTGATGTCACAGCACTCAACCCAGTGGGATAGCTTGAGGCTCTGTCTCAAAAAAAAAAAAAAAAAAATCAAAACGACTCAACATTATTATGGGAAGAAAACCTTTGACTTCATTTTTTTCCCCAACCCCCCGTTTTCTTTTTTGTTTGTTTGGTTGGCTTTTTTTCCCTTTGCTAAAGAGTCTCTGGATCCTCCCAGGATCTCTCTGCTCACCCCTGCGTTACAATCTTCTAACACATACATCACTCACAAATCCTGCTGCGCTGGTACAGGTGTGTTCCGCAGGTGTCACACCTGCTGTCAGAAACAGACTTTTATAAAACAGCGGTGTGGGCCTCTCCACAGCAGGAGGCACGAGGGAAAACTTCTGCAGCAGATTAGTCACCTGTGACGGCCTCCGTATGCTGGAATCCCACAAAGAACAGACTGGTCTCAATTTAGACAAGATTGAGGCTTTCAAAACATTTCTATTGAGCTGCTTCATTCTGCTATCCCTTTGAAGGTGCTGTTTTATTGCAAGTTTAATTCCTACCTTTTCAAAACATTTTCCCTGATTGGGATAGTTAAGAACAAGCTTCTTCCCACAATTATTGAAGCTGCAGATAACTTCCGGGGGTGTGTACTGAACTGGGTTTTTGTGCTATTCTGACTCTCCTTGGGAATGACTTGTCTGCCTGGTAGACCTGGTTGCAAAGTAGCTACCACTTTTCACTAACGTGTACTTCCAACAAAATACTACATTCTAGGGAGGCAAGAATTTGAAAGAGAAGAGTCCTGGGCTATGGAGTTGGATAGATCTAGAGATTCAAGTTCTTGTTCTAATCACTTACTAACTGTGATTTAGTACACATTATATGGTTCCATAGCAACAGAAGGATTAGTGTGTGGCATAAATTGTTTTCTTTCTTTCATCCTAGGTAACTAAGTAGAAGTCACTTATCAAGGACTCATTTTGTGATAGTCAGCTATGTTAATAGTAATCACTCCATCCATGTAGCAGTTACTATGTCCCAGGGTGAGTTCTACTTGCTTGGCATATATTTTAACCATTTCATTGCCATATGCCTATGAGGAATACATAATCATTATTCCTATTTTATATATAAGAAAGTTAAGGCACGTGGAGATTAAGTGATGAAAAATTATGTTTGCTGGAATAGCAGTCACAATGTCTTTCTTTACCTGGATCAAGTATAACACAGGACTCTCAACCTGATCCTCTTCCAGCTCCACCTCTGTGCAGCTAAAATTGTCTGTTGCCCTCCCCCTATGTGTTGATTGGAGGAGCACTCAGGTCAGTAGGCTTGTGGGCCAGTGGCTATTCTGAGTGTGAGATGTATCTGTGTGGATACTGACTGTGCCCCACTGATTTTTCCCAAAGTATACTCTCCACAGAGCAGAGCCCAATAAGAATATATATTGAAAGTCACAAAAATTATTTAAAATGGGATATGTTCTTGAGGCCAGGAAACATGAAATTCCATTTTAAGCATCAATATAGTGCAATGAGGCACATATTATGCTCTTGTATTGACTCACAAAGATTAATGATAAAAAATTTCATGTGAGGGAAAAACTCTATATTCTCTGTACCCTGTGATTTTTAGAACAGGTGGATCTTTTTTCTTAATCAAGATGTTAAATCTACTTATTGTGCCCCTGAATATATGTATGGCTTCGGTATCTTCTTAGGATCCATTAAAGGAAAATCTTAAAGTTAAGATTAACATAAGCACAAATACACATGTGCTTACTAGTTTTTACAAAAAACACACATATTTAACAGCAAAATGATCACTGAATCATACACAACTATAAAACTACCCTTATAGACTACTAAAAAGATTTTTTGGTAAATCTAGCTCATTGGGATTAAAAACAAAAAGAATAAAAACAAGAACAAGAAACTCAACACCAAAACACTAGAGCTTTTCCAAATCCATCCCCATCTTTTTTTTCCTTTTCTAAACTATAGGTTCTCGAAGCCCACATATCTGAAATAACATAATTTTTGATAAAGTCCCTCTTTTTCTTGATTTTCCCATTTTAGTTATTAGGAATGTTTCATATTTGTGTATACAATATATTATATCATACTTATGCTGACAGTAGACCCATTCTAAAGCATTCTAAAAGTTCAAGGTTACTTTGGAATGGTTTTTGAGCGCCTGTGCTTGGGCTAGAATTAATGGTTCGTTTATAGAAAATAACCGTCATTCAGTGGATAGAGACTATCATCTTTGTCTAAGGACTTTTGACAAAGGACTATCTATGAACAATGATAGCTTCTGCTGGGGTTTCAGTTTTATTTGTGGCATATGTAACTTATGGATACTATAGAGGAGAGCACAAAGAAATAAAATAAATTGATAGCTGACCACTTTTCAGCGGTGAAGAATGTCACAGGTAGACTAATGATTGGCTTACGTTGGTGGAAACATATTGGTGAAGATGGAAAGAACCATGGGCTATTTGAGCCCAGAAAAGGCTACCTCTCAAGAGAATAAACCTGTTTCAGAGGCTGAATCAAGAATCATGTCTTTGGGCAGCACCTGTGGCTCAAAAGGGTAGGGCACCAGCCCCACATGCTGGAGGTGGCGGGTTCAGCCCCAGCCAAAAAAAAAAAAAAGAATCATGTCCTGGTTCTCTATTCTGTTCCATACATCTACCTCTCTGTTTTTGTGCCAGTACATGTCAAATCTACTAAGTATAGAGTATAAATGTCTTAACACAATAATTACGAAAGTGTGGTGAGGGCGATGTTAACCAATTTGTTGTATTTTAAATTGTATATAAACCAGCACAGTGTACCCAATAAATGCATTAATGTACACAACTATGATTTAATAAAAATAAAAAAAAATCATGTGTTTAGGACATATAACCATCCCAGACTATGAGTGATATTCATGCCTTCTCCTTTAGAATAAAGTAGTTGAATGTGGTTATCCTGTGTGTGGCACTACAAGGTGCCAAACTATACAGTTGTACTAGGTGTAACATGGGCAGCAGTAGGTGTTTTGAATTTCAACAGCATGCTCACCTTTTCTCTGGGAGAGCAATTTTTAAGAAAAAAACACTGGGGATGATCAGAATCCCTGAATATGTATAGCAAGAAACCTTATGCATTCTGTACATTGGGGAACAACCAAAGAGACTCTTGACCCTGAACCTTCTAGAGCTCAGTCTACATTGCAAAGAGGTGTGTGGCCTTTGTATTTCTGCTTAAAATTTTTACTTAAAAAAGGAAAGATAATTTTAAGAAATCTCAGGTGACACAAACAAATGTAATAAAACATCCCATGCTCATGTATTGGAAGAATTTATATTGTTAAAATGATCGTGCTGCCCAAAGAAATTTACACATTCAATGCAATTATTATCAAAATACCAATGCCATTTTTCACAGAATTAGAAAAACAAAGTATGCTAAAATTTATATGGAACCAAAAAAAAAAAAAAAATCCAAATAGCCAAAATAATTCTAAGAAAAAAGTACAAAACTGGAGACATTGTATTATCTAACTTGAAATGATGCTACAAAGCTACAGTAATCAAACATAGCACAGTGCACTGGTATAAAAACAAATACATACATCAAGACAATAGAACAGAGAACAAAGAAATATGCCCACATATCTACAGATCTTTGACAAATCAGGCAAAAACACCCACTGGGGAAGGAATACCTTATTCAATAAATGGTACTTGTAAAGTTGAATAGCCACATGTAGAACAATGAAACTGGATCCATATCTCTGACCATTACAAAAATTAATTCAACATGGATTAAAGATATAAAATTTAAGGCCATAAAAATTCTAGAAGAAAACCTAGGAAAAATTCTTCTGAACCTTTGTCTAAGTGCAGAATTTATGAAGATCCAAAAGCATAAAAAACAAAACCCAAAATAAACAAATGGGACTCCATTACACTAAAAAGCTTTTGCATAACAAAAGAAACAACTGAGTACTAAATCAGAAGGTGGATTTTTACCTTCACTGCCAATATTTTCATTCATCTGATTGCTATTACAGGGAAAGTAATCAATCCTTCAGTCCACTCTTAAATGGTAATTATATTAGCTAGTTTTATGTCATGATGTCATTAGCTATAGAAGAGGAAAAGTGGGAGGGCAAGACAGAAATGGAAGCAGAAAGTATTTCTTACAGTGCGGTCTTTAGATTTATTGTCCAGCTCTTAAACTGAAGAGCCCATAAATCTATTTTTTCAGTTCTTGAGTGAGGGCCATCAATTAAGTCCAATAGAAGGGACTTAACGATTCAGTTCAGGCAAACCAGAAGGCAAGTTCCACAGGGTCAGATAATGCAAAGAACTCATGAAGGTACCATAGGTCCAGCAAAGCAAGGTGACAAATCCAGAAATAGGCCCACAATTAAAAAAATAAATGAAGGAATGGATTAAAATAAACGAAGAACCAAGGTTGGGAAAACAAGGAACCGATAAGAAACCAGACGAATTTAGGAATTAAACAGCCGTATTTCATACGTAGGTCATTAACAGCCAGATCCCTTCTCTTTAACTCCCATTCCTTTCTAGATGAGCTCACTTACTTGAATCACTTTCCTAGAGACTTGATTCTGTTTTCTAAGGTGACAGCTGATTGCTAGATTGTTTATCACAGTTCAATTGACAATCGCCAGGATGAATTTAAGAAACAACCTAAATGCCCATCAACTCAGGAATGGATTAATAAATTGTGGTACATGCATACCATTCAGCCATAAAAAAGATGGTGACTTCACACCTTTTGTAATATCCTGGATGGAGTTGAAACACATTCTTAGTAAAGTATCACAAGAAGGGAAAAGCAATTGTACAGTGTACTCAATACTATTATGAAGGCAGTAGATGATCTGAAACATGCCCACATAGGTGAAAACTCATTTCAATTCAAGTTGGGGGTGGGGAAAGAAGGAGGGGGAGAGAGAAAGGGTTGGGGTGCTCTCACTGAATGGGCACAGGTTGGAGGTGTTTCGTTTACCTTCTGTGTATAGGACATAACCACAAGGGGACTCTACCTAACAAAATCAAATATTTTGACCTGGTTGTTTGTACCCTCACATTAACTTATAATAAATTTACTTTAAACAAAATTTAAAAATAAACAAAAAATAAAAAGGATGACAGCTGATTGGACTCATTCTGCTTAGGTGTATAAAATGGATTGTACTCTCAGTCCCAGCTGCAATTAGCTGGTGAGCTTTACAAACGTAAGAACAGCCCAGGACCTAACCCCTCTCCACCATCACCACCAATTAAATCTGAATATCCATCTGGCCAGTCAACATGAGCAAATAGTATCAGCATCACTGGTCCATAAGCAAGCAGCACTAGCATCACCTTGTAGTAGTTTAAATGCGGACCCTGAGGCTAAATCCCAGATCTTCTGAATAAGAATTGGCATTTAGTGGTCTCCAGATGATTTCCATGCTTATTAAGATTTGGAAAACACTATACTAGAGAAGGGGTCAGCAAACATTTTCTTTAAAAAATAGTAAATATTTTAGTTTTCTCAGACTATGTGTAGTCTGGTACATTTCATTTTAAATGTGTAAAAGCCATTCTTAGTTTGGGACATACAAAATTATCACTGGATCTAGCTCTCCCCTTAGTTTATGAGGACAATTTACTAATGAAGAAACTATGGACCAAGACTTCAAATTTCTTAATGAAGAGGAGTGAGTAGTAGAATGGAAACTAAAACTCAGAGTTTGCCTCTAATCTTTCCACTATTGTATTTCACTCCTTTAAAATCCCGCATCTCACAGAGTATTTTCATTCTGACTGTGCCCTACGGAGAACAAAGACCAAACACTGTGTCCGTAAATAATAGCTCCAGTTCATTAACAAGACTTACTACACGTCAGACAGCAGACTGAACTATCAACACATATAAATTCATTCAATGATCTTCGTATAAGTTCTACATAAAGTTTCTATCATTCTCTCCATTTTTATCTGAGGAAACTGACGATTAAAGAGATTAAGTAGCTAACCCCAAATCAACAACTATTAAGTCCTACAAGCTGGAGTGTTGGGCTGAAAAGTTCCTGTCTGGACACACTACCCTGCATTCTTTTGAGCTTATTTTGTAAGAAGGTAAAAACATGTAAGAACTATGCTTCTCAAACTTAGGTGTGTATCAAAATCACCTGTGGTGCTTCTTAAACCTGTAGATGCTGGGATTCTTATTTAATAGGTGTGTATTGAGGTCTAAGCATCTGTGCTTCTGGCATCCAATAAATTTTCATAAATATTATATTAGTATATGAAATTATGTCTCCAAGTGTTGAAAAAGTGAATAGAATCTAGATTATAATTCCAAAACACAAAAAGAAAGTCCTACATGATTCCAAATGTCAGAGAGTGTGTCTAATTCACTTCATGTCTGCAGGGGCTCTGAGATGTCTAAACTTACCCATTGGCGGTTTGGGGAGAAATCTGCTCCTCTGTCATTCACTCACTGGATGCGGTCCTGCTATGGATAGATTATCTGGATCCACAAATTTACCATCTACTTCCCAGGGCTTCAGGATGTGCCTTGCTCCTGACTGGGTCTTTCCCTTGTCTTTCCACCAGGACCACAGGGCACACGATAGACTAGCCAGCTGCTTTGATGGTTTCTGAAGTGGGTTATTTCCTCATCTCTGAAACCATAGAATCCCAACTTCTTTGTCAGGGGAGCATCAAATAGATTGCTTTTCTTTATTGTTTTTAGTTTTTATTCCAAAATATTAAGGGGCGCATGTGTTTTGTTTACATATTTTGCTGTTTTTCACAAATTGAGTCAAAGTTATAAGCATGTCCCTCTCCAGACATTGTACACCATACCCAGTAGGTGTGAGTTGGCAGCCCCCTGCTTTACCCTTCTCCCAGCTTGATTTTTATTGAGATTTATTTCTATATGTGCACTTTGGTGTCGATTGATCAAATCCAACATGAAGGTTATGTTAGATTTATAGACATGTATTTGGTTCTCCATTCCTGTAATGTTTCACCTAGAAGAATAGCTGTCTCCAGATCCATCTGGATTATCACAAAAGACACTAGATCACCATTTCCCTTTATGGATGAGTAGTACTCCATAGTATGTATATACCACATATTATTAATCCAGTCCTGGTGGGCACTTCGGGTTGTTGCCATGTTTTTGCAATTGTGAGTTGTGCTTTAATAGACATTTGTTGCATACCCAGCAGTAGGATTGCTAGGTCAAATGGTGGGTCTACTTCAAGGTCTTTGAGGTATCTCCATACAATTTTCCATAGCAGTTGTATTAGTTTGCAGTCCCACCAACAGTGTATAAGAGTTCCTATCTCTCTGCCTCCACATCAACATCTATTGTTTGGGGACTCACTAATACGAGCTATTCTCATTGAAGTCAGGTGATATCTCACTGTGGTTTTCATTTACATTTCCCATCTTCCATGTCTTTTTCTTACAAGCCTAACTATAAACAAACACTCACTGTCAGGCAGTACATTTGTTTCTGTGTCTCCAGCCATGGTCCTGGGTCACTGAAATTTTGCAATCTTCCCTCTGTTTGTTGCTTCAGCCCCTTCCAAAAGTTTCCTTCAGACTACTCTGTTATAGCAGCCAACCCTTCAGATCTAACCCTCCGAGATAATACTCTTGATTTCTTTCTTGTTAAACCGTCTCCTCTCAGACAGACTCTCACTGCTCTGTGTGTGTCAAGCTTCATTTTCATTCTCTTTCCTGTGGCTCCTTTGTATGGCAGGAAGCCTGCAAACCACTGGGCTTTCAATCTCCACTTGCTGTTCCACAGCACCAAGCTGTTGGCCCTGAAATTTATAGAGCAGTTGGTTAAAAGTCCTGAAATCAATCTGGCTGCTTAAAACTGGAGACTGCCTTTGGCAGCAACATTCTTAAGCATCTTGCTTGGCTGGTATTTTTAATTAACGCAGCTAAATGCCTGGCAGTATTAGCCCAGGCCAGTAGGACAAAATTAACAGAAAGACAAAGGCAAAGATGTTGACAGGGCTGAAGACCAACTTGGGAGAGCTTGGTCCTAATCTTATTGCCAGGTCAAATGAAGTTGCTCTTAATCCTTTAAAGCATTGGTTCTTGGAGACCCATAAACTGAGGTTTCTAGCCTTCAGTGGCAAGTTTCTCTTGCCAGTCTGTGAGGATTTTGAAAGCAGGGGACTAGAGTTAACTCATGGCAAACATTGCACCATCAAGAGAGCTATTCAAAATTCAACACCTACTCACTTAAGTAAGTAACATCATTTTAGACCGGCAAAGTGCCTTTAACACATTCATTTGTTTAATTCTTCAACCATACACAGAGGTAAATATTATTAGCCCAGTTTGGGGCTGAGAAAGCTGAGACCCTCAAAGGCTTTAAGCAAACTTTTCAGGAGCTAAAGATGTAGCGAGATGTGGTAAGTATAAAAGATGTACTGCAGATGTAGTAAGGAAACAGCGAATCGAAATTTAACACAACACTTCTAATTTCAAATCACCTATAATGACACCGCGATCACCTAACATCTAATTTAATGAAAATCCTAACCAGTGAGCAAATTGTGAGTTTGATACTTTGGGGAGTGCTTACCAACTAAAGAAAAAGAGATAATAGCTCTCCTCATGACACAGGGAATTGATCCATCCAAGACAAGATGCCCGAGAGGCATGTTGTCTGCTGTGACCTAATTTAAGCTTGCACTAAAGGGGCCATTGGGAGCTCTTTGGGTTTCTTGGTGAGGATTAGCTTGGATTATGATTCTATTGGCCTGAGAAGGTATTTTGGTATTCTTTCCAAATAACAAAATAGACAAAGAAAAAGAAGAGCCAGAGCTCCGATTGGGAGTGGGGAGCTTCTTGTTTTAACCAGTGCTCGAGTTACCAATGCAGTGAAAACTCAGACTGGTTTATCTGCTTCTTTCCAGTGGGTTTGTGCCTTACAGTTAGCGTTTATATCATGTTCTAAAGTAGAATCTTAGTCATTGGGGGCTTGATTTGCTAGTTCAGTTGTTTAGCTATTTGTTTTTTCTTCAAGAACTGTTCTCATCAGGAGAAAGACACAAATTTCAAGATAACAAGCTGACAATTAGGACAATTAAAGATAAAATAAGATGTTCCCAGTATCCAGGCTGTGTCCTGATGTCCTGAGCCTAATTTAACTTGTCAGTCATGGACACATCCACTGATGGCTGATAAGTCTCCACTCCCACTGTGAGTTAGTTGAAGGAGACAACCAAGGGGTGAGCAGCCTGGATACTGTCACTTCAACTTGTAATGTTTCAGTTTGATCATCTATAGTGTGAAGATATAATGACTGATTTCAGAGGGTTACTCTGAAGATTATGATAATATTTTTAAAGCTTTTGTAACCTGTAAATTATTTACCATGTTTTTAATAATGGTTGTTTTTAATAATGATTTACTATGTATTAAGCCATTCTAAGCTTTATATATGTATATACATACATATTATTTTGAATGCATTAATTCATTGAACCTTTATAACATGTAGTAGAGGATATTATTCATTTTACATATGAGGAACTAAAGCACAGAGTTCACATACATATAAGGATTATGATCTTTCATTCAAAAATATTTGTTAAGCATATACTTTAAGCTCCTTCTATTTTTTTTCTTACTTAACTCTCTCCCTATTCCTCTCATCTTTCTCCTTCCCCTTTCTATTTTTCTCTTTTCTTCATTATCCTTCTTTTTCAGACAAGAGAAAAAAATGCTAGAACTCAGGGTCAGAATTCCAAATGCCAAATCCTGGTGTTAAGTGACCTTGAGGAAATCAATATCCTCCTGTTATCAGTGGTATAATAATTCCTAAATTATTATAAAGTAATAATAATAAAGTATAATTTAATAATGTAAAGTAAAAATAATAAAGTATAATT
Source organism: Otolemur garnettii (assembly GCF_000181295.1). Classification (NCBI taxonomy): domain Eukaryota; kingdom Metazoa; phylum Chordata; class Mammalia; order Primates; family Galagidae; genus Otolemur; species Otolemur garnettii. Next base: position 50,350,898 of record NW_003852396.1, read on the forward strand.
TAATAATGTAGGAATTACAATAATTTTATAATAATTTAGACATTATCATAAAATAATGTTATAATATGTTTATAATAATTTAGGAATTAGTATACCACTGATATCAGGAAGATTGATTTGCTCTAAGTCACATAACACCAGGATTTGGCATTTGGAATTCTGACCCTGAGTTCTAGCATTTCTATTATAAAATAATAATTTTATAATAATTTAGGAATTATTATACCACTGATGCTATAATGTCTACTAGCTAATTTCTGAGATCCTTTCACCACTCCTGACATCTTAAAAATCTGTGATTCTCCATTTCTAACACAGCCTAAAACCAGGGCCTGGGAGGAAGACTCAGGAAACCAGTCAGTTCCAAAGAACGCAGGCCAGCGGACTGGAGAGCGACCCTTAGTTCACCATAATACAAAAGCAGCCAGGCCAGATATTGAACAATCTGGCTTATAAATGTTTTTAGCCTACATTGAATATGTGCTGATCTACCTGGGAACCTGATAGAGTGGGAGAGGAGGAAAAACTGGTGAAATATTAAAAGGTGTATGAGAGTTATGATAGCAATTTGTCACATTCTATTAACTGAATTAACTTATGTACTCTTATCAGAAAAAGAAATTGAGACTGTCATCTCGGAAAGGGCAGAGAATAAGTCAGGGAAACTCGCCCTGTGAGCAGTCATCTGTTCATGTGGTTGCTGAGTGAATGCCTACTGATGGGGAGCATGAAGCAATTAAGTGATAAGCCTTGAAAATATTGGTCCAAAAAACCTTTGGCCACAATTCTAGCGAACTTAACAGATCTGTGAAAAGCTCTGTGGTTTTTTTTTTTTTTTTAATTTAATTTAGCCACAATTATTAGTAAGCCTTGAATTTGTGACAGGCATGGGTTAGGAGCTAGTGATACAGAAATGACAGCTGCTCTCAAAAAGACTTGTCTTTGTCACATCAGTCGCCTTTGTTTGATGATGTATGAAAGCGCTTATAGGAAGGAGAGAGAAAGTCCTAACCAGGGTAGAGTTTGGAAATCAACTGGCTAATAGAAGACTACTGGGCTAGAACAAGAACAGAAGTCCAAAGACCCATGAGAATCCAGCCCTCTCCAGGCGGGTGGTTCAGTGGAAGGATGTACAGCAAAAGGATTCTTCAGTGGCCACAGTTCCCCCAATAACTTATGCATCTGAGTATCACCAGTTGAAAGAATATGGACTCATTTCTATTGAATCATAAAAATCCCCTCTGTGTGCTTATATGCATGAGGGAGGGACGATCAAGGCCATGTTTCTAAACAAGCACTCGTAGAATGCTGTTATGCAAAATATCAATTAGTAAGTCAAAAAGAAAAGTTTCAACGTGCAAATACATTGGCAGATGTAACATCTATGTATTGTAGAGCTCCATGGAGACTCTAATATGCCCATGCATCTTATAAATCCCTAAGAAAAGGCAAAAAAAAAAATCATGCCGGGGACAAGGGCTAGCCGAGAGTTGACCTGTTTCCCATTGCAACCACTGACTAATGGCACAATTACAACCAGAAATAAAAAAGCTAAAAGAATCATGCAAGTATTTTAGGGAGTTATTTATAAACATCCCATCCTGACTACCTGGAGAACTACAATGTGATCGTCAATGCTGCCTGGAGCCCTCCAAATTCCCAGGCAAATGCTTTGTACTGAAATTTTTCTTACATCACAAATCATAGCTTGATACCTTAATTTATAAAATTCCATTTAGTTGCTGTATCTGGTAGCCATCAGCAAGAGAATATGATGGGTCTAGTGTGCACATGTGCATATGCATGCCTGTGTGTGTGTGTGTGCTCCTTCAGAAGATGGGTCAGGGGCGGCGCCTGTGGCTCAAAGGAGTAAGGCGCTGGTCCCATATGCCAGAGGTGGTGGGTTCAAACCCAGACCTGGCCAAAAACTGCAAAATAAATAAATAAATAAAGAAGGGCCCTCCTGCACTTTGCTGGCGAATGTCAGTGACTGGCTCACTATCTTTTCCAGGGAGCCCTCCGTCCAGTTGTGCCCCTCCTCTGTTTCCAAAGAAGATGGGTCAGCAGCGCAGTTTCCTGCTATTGTGTGAGTGCCAAATGCCACAGTGCACAGTCATTTACAGTGTCTCAAATTGTTAGTGACATTAATAACTATGAAACTGTGGCTGAATTTGTTGTGTCAGGCAGACACAGTCCCGCTATTAACTTTCAAATAACAGTAGCAGCTTGTCTAATGAAAAATGATGATTTTAAAACAAAGAACCCCAAATAATTTGATTCCACAGAGAAGCCAACAGCAGAAAAGCAGAGGATCCTCTCCAAGCTTCTACTTTTCCTGCAGCACTAGTTCTGAATGCCATTATTAGCCATGTCTTGGTAGCAGCGTGAGAAACATAAAAATTGGTATGAATGTCTTTTCCTCTCTCTTCACCCCTAAGGTCTCTGGGGAGCTGAACAACGCATTTGAAATGGTTGATTATAACATTCAGTTGGATAAATTAACCTCCTAGTGTGTGACGCTTTCACTCAAGAAATGGATCACAACATATGCAAATCGAATAAGCTGAAGAGGCTGGGCATTATTTTTTTCTTTTGGTGGAGGAGAAAAGATTTTTCCATTCTTCTTAGTAAGTTATGAGAAACAAGAAACAATCACATTTTCAGCCCAATAGGAGTTTTTTTTTTTTTTTTTTTTTTTTTGCATTTGCAATGCCAATTCGAAATGTGCAGTTGCAAAATGGCATCTTGGCTTACAAGGCACACCAGTGTGACTGTGTGGATTATAAAGTCATTTATTTATGCACCCATTTGTATACAGTCTTCATCGCCACAGCATCTGGGAGTCTGACATTACTTAAAAAACACAATTAAATTTGAATACCTCATACTGGAACCTTATTATAAAGTTGTTATTTCCCTTTCCTTAATTTCCTCCCATTACTCCTCATTATAGTTTTCTATCATAAACAGTTCTTCAATTATTTTTCCCCCCCTGGGGAATTTACAACCAGAGATAAAACCTCTCTTTCTTCCTTCCACTCCATCTCAGTCTCCTGAAAAGTGGCAGTGGGGCCAAGGCAGCACCAGGCTACTGTTTATATCTAGAACATTCCTGTCAGGGGGACATTTTAAAGACCGAAGGTCCTGCCCAGGTGAATATAATTCATCTATAACTATATGCGGGACAATAACCGAACAAGGTGACAGTTAGCCTGAGTTTTAATCTTTGCTAGAATCCAGATAAAGTTGCTCATGATCTCAAAGATTCTGTTTTCGCTTCTGTTACATAGGCATTAAAAATCTGTTCTACCCATTTCATGGGGATATTTTGAGCTAATCACCTGGAAGTGTGTTTTTAAACCGTGGAGTCTTATTCAAATATTAGAAAACAGTCCTACATAGCTGATGCTTCTGGAGCTCTTTCTGTGTGTCAGGCACTGTGCCAAAGAATACATGTACATTCCCTCATTTTATCTACCCAACATCCCTTGAGGTAGGTATTATTTCCACTGTGATTTACAGAGGAGGGAAAACAATTAAGCAGGAACCCACTAAGAAGTAGTAGGGCTGAAACTGAATTAGAGGTCTTTGTGACTCTGTAATCTGACTCATAACAATGAAACTGAAAGTGGATTGAAGGCATGCCCATATCTATGAGAAAGAGTCCTCATGGAAGCCAGAAAGGTAAGTAAGGTAAGACTATTATTAAACCAAAATAAAGAAAATAAATACAAATAAAAACAATAGCACCATTTAAAAAAAAAACCTAAAAAACAAACAAAAACTATTATCTACACTTGACTTCAAAGAGATGCGATGCTGAAGTTATCCTTTGCAAGAGGACTAGGATTGGAGACCTGAGATTGGTATAACTGGAAGGAGCAGCCAGGGACCGGCAAGTGATCCCATTTTGCTGAGATACAAGCTGATTAAAGAAGTGACTTGGCAGTAAGGCAAGTGGGGCTTATTGTAGAGAGCCTTGAATGACAGGTTAGGGATTCTGGATTGTCTTTGGTGGGATAAATTATGAAACCATTTTAGAGTTACTTTTCTGAAAATTAACCTAAGGAGAGAGAAGGAGGTAAAGAAGATGGAAGGAAGAGGGGAGGAAGGGAAGAAAGATGAGAAGGGAAGAAAAGGAAAAATCAGAGAAGGAAGAAGGAAAGCAAGGGGAAGAGGAAGGTGGAGGAGAAAGATGAATGCAGCGATGACGGCAGCCACAAAAACTAAACAAAACCGAGAGTACAGGTGTGCGGGGTTTGTTCTGATGGCAGATGGGTTCTGTGCCCTGCTCACTCCTGCCCCCTACCTGCAGCCCACACACTCACACCCATAGGTACAGTAAACCCCGACCTAGACACCTAACCCCATGCTGCCCGGTAATTTGCCGGGAAGGGGGAAGCCTCAGGTTAGGTTGTGCTTTAGTTTTTAAAAAGTCATTATTTGGGCCTGTTTATTGGGTAAGGCCAGTTCCTGAAATCCTAGTGGGAGTATTTAAATGGCTTTGTATAATGAAGTGCTAAGAATTTTAAGTTTATCTTTTATGTATGGGCAAAGCAAACAGAAATGTTTCCGGGCATTCAGAGAGAGGATTTGGAGCCAGGATTTCTGAGAGAAGGTAAAGGAGGCCTCAACGACGCAGCAAGAAGCTGTGGTCCACGGAGAGTGAAAAATGGCGAACTTTAATTTCAAGGATGTGTGATGTTCAATATTACGGTGCTTTCCGATTGATTCCCTCCATCTTCTTTGTTTCCTCAATCTTTAATTAAACCTTCCTTTGATAACTTAGCTCATGAACATTGAGCAAAAGGTGTCTGGGAAAGGGAAAAGTACTGAGATTTCGGGGCAAACTCGACCAGACAGAGAGTTGAAGCAGCTGAGAGTCATGAATCCTTGAGTTGGCTCTGGAACAATCCTGCACCACCACCACCCCCACCCCCGATACAATAGGAATTATCAAAAAGTACTAGCTCACACTTTATAGGATTGGGGTCTGAAGTCCTTAGATTCTAAAGCAAGGTGGTCTCTGGACATTGGAGGATTCCGTGATCTCTAGTGCAAATGACACTCATGTATTTCCACGGTGTTCCTTGTTCCTTGTTGTATTATTCACTCACTCTTCTGGAAATAGAGATTTTAATAATGTCCTTTAGTGCCATAAGTGTCCTAACTGTTGACTCTCGATGATCAATGGAAATACTTCTCTCCTTCAAGCTATCATCAGTACCTCCCTCTATAAAGGGCAGGGTAGGCCCTGCTTACTAGCTAAAGGCAGGGGGGCATTCTGTTTCCAAAATCTTTCTTTTTTGTTATTTTCACATGCTATTTGGACAATTTTTATAGGAGGTCTTCTTGGCTTTAAAATGTTTCGTTGATTTCATTTTTTATTTTAATAGATTTAGGGGGTGCAGGTGGAGTTCTGTTATCTGGATTTATGGTATCGTGGTGGAAGTCTGGGCTTTTAGTATACCCATCACTCGAACACCGTGCATTGATGAGGATAATCTATAGCCCTAACAAATGTGCCATTTTCATGAGCAGGAGACATATTTATGGTTTGGATACACAGCTGTAAAATCCTGTTTGAAGGGCAGAACATGGGAGAAAAGTCCTTTTCTTTCCCTGGCTTGCTTTGCTTTAAGCGCAAGGCCCTGACAAGAAGATGCCACCCAGGAGGTGCTTCGCACAGACAGCAAAGATCTAGTTGCACACAGAACACAGTATTTACATGTTGATTTAGACCTTGGTAATGTCCTGTAGCTAGTCTTCACGTCCTTGTAAAGGATCTAATTATTTAGTTAGTGCCAGGCTTGAATAGTCACTGAGATTCATAGCAATTATACCTAATTTGCTTTTTAGGAGTGCTCTTGCATCCTTGCAGTTTTCGAAAGATAAATCAACTGACTTCATAAAGATTAGTCCAAAAGAAGTACAATTCCAAAATAGCACAGCCTCAGCCAATAATGAGTCCCAAAGGCGATTTGAGTTCACCAGTGGGAGATGCCAGATCATACCTGGCAAGAGATTTGCTCAAAGTGGTAATGAATGGCAGTAAGAACCTCTGTCTCCTCACTTGCAGGCTAGTGATATTTCTGCCACAACATTCTGCTCCTTTAATAACCCATAAAGTCAGCTAGGGTGCTTCTGCAGTAAGTATCCAACATTTTCTATATTAATGTGAAGATTAGCCTCCTTCTCTAAATCTTTCTCTTAAATGGATATTTTTCCTATCCTTGGTCTTTGCCATATTAGTTTATCACAGGAGTGATTTTGTATTTTTAAGTTACTTTCCTGCCCCTAACCTTCCAATGGCTATGCAATGTCTAGAGGGTAAAGTCCACTAATTTCAACCTAGTATTCAGATTTCTCCGTCATCTCAGGAGCTGGCAATTCAGCTTTATCTTCCATTTCACAAAATAGAAGTCCCATGGGTCATTCATTCAGTAATAGAAACTGTTTCTCTATCCCACTTAACCCCGTGAAGTAGGCACTGTTGTTATTCTTACTTTTATGGATAATAAACTCTGCAGTGCAGAGAAGTGAAGTCACTGGCCCAAGGTTACTTAGGAGGCTTGTCAGACCAGTCTAATGGCTTAACTCCTGAGCTGGGATCCCTCTTGCCATCAGCCTGTCTCACTGCTTCAGTGTCACCAGGACTCACACTTCCCCACCATACACTTCTCTTGTTCTCATATTTAAACCTCTGCTCATCATTTGCCTTTCACCCAAATCCCAAATATGTGTATTAGTTTCCTATTGCTGCTGTAGCAAATTACCACAAGTTTATTGGCTTAAAACAATGTAAAATTATTTTACAGTTATAGAAATCAGAAGTCCAGAAATGGACCACGTGCCATCAGGCTTCATTCCTCTGGAAGCTCTAGTGGAGAGCCTTGCTTTTCCCAGCTGTTTGCGGCCTGCATTCCTCTGCAGCTGGGATCATCTCTCTGACTTCCGCTTCTGTCCCCACATGTCTGACTCTCACTTTCCTGCTTCTCTCTCTCATTATAAGGACTCTTGTTAATATATTGGGCCCACCTGTATAATCAAGGATGCCCATCCCATCTTAAGAACAAAATCCATTTTCCATGTAAAATAAAATATTCATGGGTTTCAGGTGTCAGGACATGGACATCTTTGTGGGACATCTAATTTCAATGACCCCGGTGACCAGTCCCAACTTCATCTTTACCCTCAGACTTTCCCAAAAGGCTCAACTGCCAGACTACTATTCTATCCTATATCTGTTTGCTTCTGCATTCTTAGAACAAATGAAAAATTTGCCTTTCATTCATTATGTGAGTTTGGAAATTTGGTCTCATTTGTTATGGGCTCAGATGGTCACAGCTGCAACCTTAGGGAGTATCCAATTCAGGGATGACAAACAGTTGTCATCTCAAATGTCACATCCATGCAGCTAGTGGAAGCAGCTCAGTGTTGAGGCTCCTTCTGGTTTCCAAACCGAGAGTGCTGGGATCCAGTAGAACGTTTGCCATGAAAGCAAGAAGAGAAGCTGGCAGCTCAGCTCAGGGGCCACACATTGACTCTTCTTTCCCATCTCTGCCATCTTGAAAATGAAGAAAGGCAGTTGGCACAAGGCAACTCGCTTAGACAGTGGGCCTACTATGCTGCTCTGTTACCTCATTTAACTTCTTGGAATTCTCATAACAACTCAAAAAGTAGGTGTCAGAAGAGAAAACTGAGGTTCTAAGAGTTGAAGAGTTGCCTACTTGACTGTAGTCAGTTCAAGCGTCAATCAGAAAAACTTGGGATAAAAATGCAGATTGACCTAATTGTAAATCCATTTCTGTTTAGTCACTAGAGAATGAAATGACTGACATAGGCCACATGAAACCAGGAGCAGGTATTAGTAAGCTTACTTCCCAAGAAGCGTAGGACACAGAGCTGGGCACATGGCCGTAGTGCTGACTTCAAATTGGAACTTTTATAAGAAAACGAAGGTGTGTTGTGGCTGGAACCAAAGCTCACTGCCTCACAGAGTATAGGTTTGTGTATTCATCTGGCTACGTTCAATGATCATTCAATGATCACAAACCTATCCTCTGCGAGGTATTATTATTTTCCCTGGCTGATATTTTGACTTTGCGTTCATTTCTTCTTTTCTTTATATCAGGGTCTTTGCCATGTTTTCCTGTAAAGCAGACCTTCCTGCCTCTTTCATTCTTATCTTCACTAATTTGAATTGATTAACATGCTGTAGAGACCGAAGTTCTGAGTGAGAAGTTAGTGACTAGCTGCTCTAGCTCTCACCCCAGGTTCCCTAGTGCTAGAAAACATTTCCCTAGAGCCAAGAATTATTTCCTCAGGTGTCACTCATTAATGAAACTGCTTATGATCAGCTCAAAACGGATTGTCAAGCAATGAATCCCATCACTGAACTACTCATGATCTTCCATTGCTCCTCATCCCTTTCCAGAGAAAAGCCACAGTTTTCCTTGTGTGAAAGTCACTCGTCTGGACTGCAGCTGCTCCCCAACCTCGCTCACTACGACCCTCCCTTCACTCCCCTACACCTCGCTCTTCCCTCAGCTGTGCCCACTAGCTTTTTTGCTGCTCTTGATCTTGTCTGGCTCACAGGCTTTTTCCATGCCCTGAATTCTGTCCTGTAGGTTGTACACCCTCTTCCATTAATAAAGCTGCTTAAGTGCTTTTTTAAAATGCAAACCTAATCATGTCTTTTTCCTGCTCTAAATTCCTAGTGTCTTCTTTCCATCCAGACCAGTAGTTCTGATGTCTGACTGATACCTTGCATAGCTGTAGTTCCAATTCTTGCCACCCACTCCATACCTGAGTCAAGATTCTAATTCAAAAGATCTAAGGTAAAGCCAATAATAATATCCAATATTGGCTCGGTGCCAGTGGTTAGGGTGCCAGCCACATACACCTGGGCTGGTGGGTTTGAACCTGGCCCAGGCCTGCTAGACAATAATGACAACAACCTCAAAATAGCCAACAACAAAATAGCAGGTGCCTGTAGTCCCAGCTACATGGGAGGCTGAGGCAAGAGAATTGCTTAAGCCCAAGAGTTTGGGGTTGCTATGAGCTATGATGCCACAGTACTGTACCGAGGGTGACGTAGTAAAAATCTGTCTCAAAACAAAAACAAAAACAAAAATCCAGTATCTTTTGGGTCATTCCAATGAACAACTAGGCCCACAGGGTCTGTCCAGTCCCTTACCAGCACACATATAGGCCTGTTGGTTTGGTTCCATCTAGATTTTCAGTTCATCACAATCTACACTAAACCTCCTCATTACCCTCACCATACCCCAGGATTGCTAAGTGTGGGCAGCTCTGATTTAACTCTGCACAGAGCATGCAGGTTGCCATCTCCATGCTTCTATACATGGCATCCTGTTCTCTCTGCAAAGAAAAGGTTGACTATCTTTGAAAGTAGTTTTGCAAATTCAACTCAGGCATTAAAATCTTGATGAATTCTCCACTATCCCCTCACGCTGAGTTAATTATTCTCTCTTCTGTTTCACTTCTGATTACTATATTTTGGTTATTTCACAGGCAATGCTTTATTTATAAAAGAGATAACATGTGTTAAGTAATAAAATATTTGTATTTCAGCCAAACCTAGCATTGTGATGGAGGTACAACGTCTGTTTTATTTATATAACTTAGAAACTATTTTTACTCTTATAGTACCATAGGGGATACTTATAACAGGTTTATATAGTAGGTGAGTCAAACATCATCCAAGGACAGTCACAGAAAACTCACCCATATCATACAGAAACGTGTGAACTCAGTTTTCTCACTCCAGTGATGTACCATATATGAGATATCATATAACATATTCTGATATAACATATGACATCTCAATATGTAAAACTTATCATGTACCAAATAATGTCTCATATTAATAGATGGGTCATATAGTAAATGTTACCTATAGGTCATTAAATCTCTATTACGAAATATAATAGGAGTACAGAGGAAAGACAGGAAAAGAGAGTCACCCACAAACCACAGAGAGGGACCTGGAATAGCTTGTTCCCTCTACCCTTGGAAGGAGTGAAAACTGCCAGACCCTGGGCTTAGGCTTCCAGCCTCCACCTCTGTGAGAAGGTGAATTTTAGTTCCTCATGGCCCCCAGTTTGTGGTGCTTGGTTATGGCAGCCCTAGCAAACCACAATGGTCACAGACCATCAGAAACCTCCTTGGATACACCTTGTATCTGATATCTCTTCATTGTACTCCTGCTGGATGGCAGCCATCTCCCAGATGAGCCCCCATGGAGGAGACATGAGCTCCTAACTAAGATTTCTGGTGGACGCATATTAACCCCCCGGGCTGGATGCTGAGATCATGGATTACTTTCTCATTGCCATAAAGTGCTAGTTCATCTTCCATTTCCTGTCACTATACAGTCTTGCAGAGAAAATATTACTAAATATCTTTGCATTCAAAAAAATCAAAAAGAAATGTAATAAACTATTCCATAAGAAGCCACACTGAAATTTTTATTAATAAATATATCTGTTAAAAAGAAAACACCAAACTGATCTGTTAGTTTAGTTAGGAACTAAAATAAGAAAGGCTCACAAAACTTCTAATCTCTAACTATTGCCTCTTTCACATTTTCATCCTAAGGATGATTACAATGTCTTAATTTCTATTGGGTAAGTAGGTTTTTAGCAGGATTCCCCTGAGGCCTGGCAAACTCACACAGATATAAGAGTAGCTGCATCCAGGACAGTGTTAGACACCAAGGAATTGATCTAAATTCCTTTTTCACAGCTGTACTTCAATTTATTCAACAGCTTTTGGAGACCTAATCCATTAATAAAATGTCATAATTTCATTTAATTTATTCTGAATGGTACTTTCAAAATCAGAAACAAGAGAGATCAAGTATAATTCTTTACAGTATATAATAAATATTCCATTTGATAACATTTCATCTGTTGAAATCTAAAGACTCAGACTTTCACTTTCAGAAGAATATAGTTATTTTTATTAGAGGGAAAAGCTACATGGGGCACAGGCACATAAGGATTTAATTTCTGGAATTGATAACACATTATAAATTGAGAGAAAGAAAACCTACTGTTCATACTGATGCTTTTCAATTAACCCTAGGCTTTATCATGAGAGCATCTCTTGTGAGCAGGGCCATTATTTAAAATGCTTTATCCTATGGCCATTAGTATTTTCTTGCCTGCATCAATTAAAATCCTATTTCTAAACGGTAGAAAAAAATACAGAAAAGTATAATCTCACATAACGGGAATACCAGCAATGGTGTGAACTCCAAAACAGTGTAATCAATGGCTTAAAGGAAGGGTAATTAAAGATCTTAATTCTTCCTATATTTTTATCTTTCCACCTTTGGAAGGTTGCTTTCAACACTTTCAGCCAGTGTTGAAAGATGGCTACAACCTCTCATGGAATTGCATTTGGAGAGTACAACATCCGTCTGGGGGAGTGGAATGGTTTCTTTCTGCATCTCTCGTGGTAGTGATGAGATGTTTTCCAGACCATTGACATCTCCCTTCATGCCACATTGCTCAAAGTATGGTACATGAGCCTCCTTCTTTATAGGACAATCACTGGCCCAAGGTTTAATGAGTGCTGAAAATTAAGCACAACATCCATCAGATGCTGAACCTCAGAGTTTTTCTCTGAATCAGAGTAGCACGACTCTGTATTCAAAGGATGATGGATGGAGCAAGTGGAAGAGACAGCAGCCCTAGACTGACCCTGAAGATACAGCAGGTATAAGGACATAACCATTCAGAGTGTGGCGAGACCCATGATAATGCTGTGGTAGTTTCTGAAGGCCCATGTGGGTAAAAATTAGAAGTCCAGCTTATCTATAAGCCCTGGCTTCCTGAAGAGTCCCCTTGCCTAGCAGCAGCATGTAAGGCCATTTTGGTCTCCTAGAGCATGAGAATCTACAAATCCTCTACTTTCCTGGGGTGAGTGATTTAGTCCAAATCAGTCCAAATCAGTCCAAATCAGTCCAAATCAGTCCAAAAAGAACTGAAGCCACTCATGCTCTCTGCTCAAGCATGGGTTGGACTGGGACTGGGAATGGTGCTGAGAAGATTAGTGGGTGCAGACGTAGGGGAAAATATAACCAGGGAAAATAATGCCTGAGTTGAAGGGGCTGACACTTCAGATAACAAACTAACTGCTGAGTAAGGCTGGCCACATAAATAACAAAAACTTTTAATGGGCCATCTGGATGCGCACATCATGACACCAAATCATGTCAAAGTAATTCATTTTATGACATGTATTTTTAACTCCTAACAACTAACTTATTTATACCTAGCCTAAAAATATAATCTCTAATCTGAAATCTGCTGCCAATTTTCAGAGTTGCAGTACTTTGGGGTGGATATCTCCCTTTTTCTCTGTTTACGTGTATCAAGTTGTATGTAACAATCATTGTTACATTATGATGGAGAATTTAAAGTGAGAATATCCACAAATGAGAACATCTGTGGGCCGGGCGCAGTGGCTCATGCCTGTTATTCCAGCACTCTGGGAGGCTGAGATGCATGGATTGCCTGAGCTCACAGGTTCCAGACCAGCCTGAGTAAGAGCAAGACCCCAGACCTAAAAATAGCCAGGTGCTGTGGTGAGCACCTGTAGTCCCAGCTACTCGGGAGGCTGAGGCAAAAGAATTGTTTGAGCCTCAGAGTTTGAGGTTGCTGTGAGCTATGATGCTATGACACTCTACAGAGGGTGACAAAGTGAGACTCTGTCAGAAAAAAAAAAAGGAACATCTGTTCTCAAATGATATAAGGTGATCACTAGTGTTAATATGACAGAAAGGCATGTAGGATGGAATTATTGCTCCCATTAATATTAGATTATCAAGTCTGTCATCAGCACCAGGCAATAACAAATTCTTCATTCTTATCTCCCAGAATCTTCTTTTATATTCCTTCATTATTAGCTGTTATTTCTAACTTTTGGGCTATCTACTACAGTAACAAAGAAGTGACAGGGAGAATTCCGTCTTTCAATCATTCCGTTTCTCAAGATCAATATTTTTACCCAGCTTCAGAATTGCAAAGGAATAAGAGCCAAACAATATGGGAAAAACCTTGTGCATGACATTGAGGAGATGCTGGTTGTTTTGCCCTTTGTTTCCGGAATTCTAAGGATTTAATTAAGGAAATCAAGTTTTCTTTCCTAATGTAAAGCCTCATTTTAGACCTTGAGACTTTGATGGAAGAGGTTGTGCAGTTTTATACATGTATTATCTGAAAAAGAATTGTGCTGACTACATAATCCCTTAAAAGAACTTCTTTCTCAAAGAGGTAATATGAACAAAAATGGCCTTCTCATATAGAGGAAAAGGGTTGAGAACTATACAATGAATAGCAAAAGGAGTATGGTGGAGAATTGCAGTGTTTCCAGTGTCTGGAGACTGAGTCCAGTGAACATTTCTGAGGAGACATGGCAGATCATGGAGGGAGGAGGGACTCATAAACAGCTTGCTGGATGAGGTGGGCTATCCCTGCTGCCTACCATGTAATGTAATTCGCAGAAGACTAACCTTTCTAAGAGGCTACTTGAATTTTTACTTGGGTGTCTATTAGTCATTTCAAACTGAGCATGCCCAATTTACTAGATTTACCTCACTTCCAAATGACTTCTCCTCTAAATGTCATTTGAATGAATGAAGCACTGTGTCTACATTCCAAGACCTAGGATTTGGTTTGCTCTATCTGTGTCAGACTTGACTTCCACTAGATTAACATTTCTTATGATCTCTATGCTTACAATATATTGTGAATCTAACTACTAACTCACCTCTTCTATTGTTGACACATTTATCTTCCATTTTTTCTCACCTGGATTATTATAATTCCAGAATCACTTCTGTATTCCTCCACTTGCCTCCTAGAATCAATTCTCCAAACAAAAGTTATTGTGTTTTTTTTTTTTTTTTTGAGAAAGAGACTCACTATGTCACCCTTGATAGAGTGCTATGGCATCATAGCTCACAGCAACCTCCAACTCTTGGACTTAAGCAATTATCTTACCACAGGCCCCCAAGTAGCTGGGACTATAGGTGCCCGCCATAACACCTGGCTATTTTTTTGTTGCAGTTGTTTAGCTGGCCCAAGCTGGGTTTGAACCCACCACCCTTGGTATATGTGGCTGGTGCCATAACGACTGTGCTATGGGGACCGAGCCAATTTATGGTGATGTTTTAAATATAAATGAATAGATATATAGATACTATCAGATAATTCCCTTGATCAAATTAGAAAACTACCTCAATTTCTGAGAGGACCCTACATCACCTAACTCCTTCACATTGCTATGAAAATATCTCTTATCATGCTCTTTCCTCACTTACTCTGCTTCAGAAAACATCAGACTTCTTGTCAATCCTTAAATGTAAAAGCTCATTCCTGGTGTAGAGTCTATGCTCTTTCTACTCTCTCTGACTTCAAGTTTCTCCTTTAATTTATTCACGTCTCTACTTTCTCTTCATAACAGTCTTCATGTTAAATCAGTCAGTTATAACATGAATAATCAATGTTGTGAAACTTCTGTCCAAGATGGACCAATGGGAACTGGATTTACCTCTTGCCTAAAACAACCTAAACACTGGACATAAGATATAAAAAATTGGCTTTCAAGTTACTGGATATCAAACAGCAAGGGACAGTGATTTGTAAGTTAATGGGAAAAAAATGAGGGAAACACAGTGATTTCCATAGTTCAATGCCTAGAGTTACATATAGGGTGCCATACAGGAAGGAGAACTTAGAAATAATACTCAGTAAGTTGAGAAGATAAAGCCAGGAGGCTGTGGGAGCCAAAGTGACAAGAGTTAATAGAACAGGGTACCAAAGAGAAGGGAACTACTTAGAAAGAACTTAGAGTTCCCTACAGAATCCTCTTTAGGTACTTAATTAAGCACTGATCAGCTCATGTATAAAGAAGGTACCCAGTTCAGTGAAAGAACCATCTGAAAAGAGGAGAAGGAACAATGATCAGATCTCACAACAAGGTAGGAATAGAACCTCTTTTGCAACAATGGGTTGCAACAACTTCATAATTCTTAAGAAATTAGTTAGACTATTAACCAACTGGGAAAACTTAAACCTAAGCTAAATGCTGATCATGCCTAAAAATGTTTAGAAACAAAGCTCAGGAGGATTAAATTGTTTCTAAGTAACCTGACTATACATAAGAAGAAAGCTCAAGAATGTCTTCAAGAATACAAAAATATTCAGTACCCCCCCCAATATTGACAATGTTCTGTGTCCAATAAAAGAAATTACTGGAAATGCAAAGAATCAGGAAATTATGACCAATAATGAGACCAAATATCACTGGAAATATAACCAGAAATGATAGAATGAGTAGATATTAAAACAATCACATCAAATCTGTACTTACGCTTGAGAAAAGATATGTGACATGATTAGAAATGTGGAAAAAATATTAAACAAATAGAAACAAATCAAACTTCAATGATGAAAATTATAATATCTGAGATAAAAAGAACACTGAATGGGATTAATGGAAGATTAGATACAGTGAATTTGAAGATTTGACAATAAAACACACAAAGAAAGAATGATAAAAACATAAATAGAGAAATGATTGAGATTTGGATGACTAAAAGCAGCCTAATATACCTTTAGTGGAGTCCCTGAAGGAGTAGAGAGAGATAAGTAACTATAAAAATATATGTTTTAAGGCAAATGAACAAAAATTTCCCAAGTTTGATGAAAACTATAAACCTATGGACCCAAGAAGCTCAGTGAACCTTAGGCAAAAGAAACATGAAGATAATTATACTAAGGGACATCTTAATCATATTTCTTAAAGCTAAAGATGAATCTTAAATTCAGCTGGAGAAACAAATAAACAGTATATAGAAAGGAAGAAAGAAGGTATATGTTTTACTGGAAACAACACAAGTGAAGAGATAGTTAACCAAATTATTTAAATCTAGAACAAGGAAAGAAAGTCTGCTGTCAACATTTCTATGTAGTATGTACTGAAGGTTCTAGTCAGCATTCTTAGATAAGAAAAGAAAATAACACATAGCCATATAAAAAGGAAGAAGTAAAAATGACTTTACGTGTGTGACAGGATCATCTAGAGAAAATTTGACTTAATCTATACAAAGACTGCTAGAACGAATAAGTGAAATTAGGTTACAGGATATAAGATCAGTACATAAAAAATATTTCATGTCTATAAACTAGCAAAAAACAATTAGAAATTGAAATTTTAAAATGTCTTTGATAATATCAGCATAAATGTGAAATACGTAGGATAAATCTAACAAAAGATGTACATGACCTATGTAAGGAAAACTGAAAAAGTTTGCTGAGTGAAATTAAATTACTTAAATAGAAAGATACATTGTTAATGGAGAGTAAGACTCTATCGTTAGGATACCAGTTTTCTCCTGATTATCCAATGGATTCTGCGTAACCCCAGTCAAAACCCTAGTAGATTCTTTCACAAAACTTGACAAGCTTATTCTAAAATTCATTTGGAAATGCCAAATATATGCAAAAGATAAAAGAACTTTAAAAAAAAGACCAAAGTTAAAGAACTTATGTTACTATATTTTGAAACCAGCTATAAAGTTATTGTAATCAAGGTAGCGTGATATTAGCATTAAGATGCCTTAATCAGTGAACAGAATAGTGTCCAGAAAGAGATCCATACATACGTGGTCAATTGGGTTTTTATAAAGTTACAAAAGTAATTCTGTAGAGAAAGATAATGGTTTTTTTTTTTGTTTGTTTTTGTTTTTTGCACTTTTTGGCCAGGACTGGGTTCAAACCTGCCATCTCCTGCATATGGGGCCAGCGCCCTACTCCTTTGAACCACAGGTGCTGCCTGAGAAAGATAATGTTTTCAAAAAATTGTACTTAAAAATCGGTCCACCCATATGCACAAAAATACAATACCCTATGCCTCATGCCATATGCATAAATAAGCAAAAGATAGATTATAAGCTCAAATGTAAAACATAACACTAATACTCCTAGAAGAACACATAGGAGAAAATCTTTGTAACATCATGTTAGGCAAAATTTTCTTAGCTATGACACCAAAAGCATGATATGGAAAATAATAAACTGGTAAATTAAACTCCAAAAAATTACTTCTTTTCAAAAACAGGCTTAAGAAAATGCAAATGCAAGCCACATATCTGGAAAGAAATATTTACAATTCTATGACTAATAAAATAGTTGGATCCAGAAGACAAAAAGTTTCAAAATTCCAATAAACATAACATAAAAATTCATTAGAAATGGACAAAGGGTCTAAACAGACATGTCAGCAAAGGAGATATATCAATGAGCCCAGAAAGAGATAATAAACTTCATTAATCATTGGAGAAATACAAATTAAAATCACAAGAAAATAGTATTTAGAATGGTTAAAATTAAAGACTGATCACACCAAACAGGTGTCAGGATGTAAAGCATATAGCATTATGCAAGGTAACCAATTGCATCTTTAGTTTTATGATCTAGTATTTCATTGCTAGGATATAAAAATACAATTGGGTTTTTGTAGATCTGGTATCCTATATTTTTCTTAAATTCATTTATAATTTCTAGCTTTTTTTGTACATCCTATTTGTTACCAATAACATATCTGCCTACTGTTTTGGAAAGTATTTGCAGCCTGTATCTAAGGTTATAATAAAAAGTGATATGCCTCATTAATGATATTTGTTGTGAAAACCTAAAAGGGCAGTGGTAACAAACACCTATTTTTATTTCAAATATACCCTAATTTCTTCTTTGTATAAATAAGAAAACTAAACCTCAGACCTAAAGTAGTATGTCCAAAGTGTGGGAGGATTAATCCAAAGCTACCAAATTCTGACTAATTTAAACATAGTTTTCACTATTCTTTCTACTATCTTCTTATCAAACTCCAGCTGAAATCCTATTTCTTTAAAAAATAATTCAAGCCAAGTCCTCCCAGATAGAATTCCTTTCTTCTTTCTTTATAGATACATGGTCCTTAGACCATTTCACCATGTATCTTAGCATTTTTTTTTACAATGGTTACAAGGCAATCCTTTTAGATAAAAAGAATACTTACATCCTACATTATCAATAACTCCGGAATTAAAATGATAGTCCTCACAGACTTATCTACATGCTTAAAACAAACAAACGAAAAGCAGAGATTAGAGGACATCGGTCATGCCCTAACTTACAACATATTTATTTTTATGTCTTATCTCCATATTCTTTACAATTCCCCCCTCCTTTTTACTAATTGAAATACTTTAATATAAAAAGTCACTGAATACAAACATATTTTTAAAACTTTGTGCTATAAATTCTTTGGAACCAAAGGATTGAACCAAGGTTAGAAAACCCACACTGAAGCCAGCTAGTAAGAGATATATTTTTAGTAGATGGATTTCAATTGTAGGTGGATTCCAATCTTTCTAAGAAAGATGAAGCTTTGCAGACAGCCATCTGTTGTACTGACTCACAAATCTTCCTCTTTTTTTTATTTTGCAGTTTTTGGCAGGGGCTGGGATTGAACCTGCCACCTCTGGCATATGGGACCGGTGCCCTACTCCTTTGAGCCACAGGTGCTGCCCGAATCTTCCTGTTTTGAATGTTCTTTGCAAATGTGTGGTACGATAGGCTAGACTCTCATGGCTTAATGGATACTACTTACTACTACCACTACTGTTAATATAACCACAATAATAAAGCATTTAAATTTTATTTAAAGTTTTAAGAGAATCGATCATATATACTGTATGTGAAACAAGTACCACTATTTATATTATTGCTCTATATGGCCAATTCTATTGATTTGTGTGAGGGAACTTTTAATACAAAACGAAATGTATGAAATCAAAAGCATTTAAAATGCAAGAGTGCACATAAGAGACCCAGGTTTATTGTGTGAATAAAAAGAATTATCAAAAGTAATTAAAGACCACATTTTGCTCTAAGACTACATATGCTTGAGGAAACAGAATATATTCCGACAAATGTATACTCCCAGGACATTCTGAATTCTAGTGAGTAGTGAATTCATCTTTGCTGCAGGATAGGTATCTCTGCACTTACTGTTACCAAAGCCAGGAGCTGATTTTTGGCATTGCCCATACAACATCCTTAGAGGAAATCTAGCTAAAGGGTGCCAGTAGGAGGAGTTATAAAGTGTATATATTATCACCTTATCAAGGTTAGCCACCTTTTCCCCTCTCCACTAAATCTACTTGTGTTGCTCTCACACATAAAACACATAAAAATCAATTTCTCTACTGCTTAGTTTGGTATAAAGAGGATGAGCTTTGTTAATAAATCTGGGGTCAATTCTTGGGGCTTAGCTACATAATATCTATGACCTGGGCAAATTATTTTACCTTTTTATATTTCTTATTGGCAAAGTGTGGATGATACTATTTGTTTTGTATGCATTGTGAGATTTATACACAATACAAAGATATTTAAAATCAGTAAACAAAGGTAACAATAGCAGTATATCCAAAAGTAATTAAAGACCACATTTTGAGACCATTTCATAACCATTTATGAGAGAGAGAACTACTAGAATTTTTTTTAATTATGAGAAGAATTAGTATTTCATTTTCATTGTTATTTTGTTCTTTCTTAGCCCTCAAAGGCTATAGCATTTGCTGTTATTGGCCTTTGAATGGATGTGCAGAATATGGTCTGGGCCTATTGCAATGTTTACAAGTTTTCAGTTGCAGAGTAAATTTACTCCTTTATAATACAGGTGCCAATGCACAAGGTCAAGAGCTACATCACAGACTTCTCATGTGAAAACTGTTGAACTGAATTATCCTTCACCAGGTACAGTAGGAAATGATTTGACCTTTCTTTGAGTGGTAGTTACTGGATCAAATAATTTTTCCACTTGAAAATAATTAGAGATCTCAGCCGCCCATTTAACCCACTGCCTCCTGAATGCACACCAATCTTTCATGCTCTTGTTGCTGCTACTGGTGATCCTAAGGAGAATCACAGGGACTAAGCAGAAGTAGCATGCAGTCATGGGGTGACAGAAGGTTCTAGATTCACATGACCTAAATTTTAACTCTGGTTCATTTTCTTTCTTATTGTTTAGTCTTTGTTCAATTACTTTCCTATCCTTTAGAACTGATAAAGTTTAAACAAAATAATATGTTTTTAAAATATTGTTGTTCAGTTCCAGCTCCAATATGTAAAGAGCTTGGAAGTTGTAACTTCAGGTCTTTGTAATAAGTAAAAGTTGAATAAACTGAAAAATCAATTAATTTGCATGGACCCATCAGAGAATTCAGGTTGCTAGACAAATTTATAGCCTAATATCTGGAAACATTGGTACATCTACAGAGACACAGCTGAGATATGCTTGTCCGGACCAGAGCCTGTTGAGTTCATCACAGGTAGGGACACTAAAATGGTAATTTTGATAAATTACTGGAGGTTTAATATGAACTAGCCTTAGAGTGAGAATGAATATCCAGGTGACTACAGGCTTAGAGAAGCTCCCATACTTGAGGTTTTACTACCATGAAATTCTTTAGGTTCTCTTGACAAAAATTTCAGAAAAGAGAGGCTGGACGTGATGGCTCACAACTGTAATCCTGGTACTGTGGGAAGCTGAGTAGGAAGATTTGTTGAGCTTATGAGTTTGAGAACAGCCTGAACAAGAGCAAGACTCCATTACTACTAAAAACAGAAAAAATAGCCAAGCACATTTAGTCCCAGCTACTTGGGAGGCTAAGACAGGAGGATGGCTTGAACCCAGGATTTTGAGGTTGCTGTGAGCTAGGCAGATGCCACAGAACTCTAGCCTGGGCAAAAGAATGAGTCTTTGACTTAAAAAAAAAAAAAAA